>NC_061806.1:4471233-4703733 GCF_021462225.1 Girardinichthys multiradiatus | reverse complement strand
CCGCAAAAGGAGGCCCTACACCGTACTAATAAATTACTGTGGTCTAAAACCAGGTGTTTCAGTTTCACTGTCCAACCCCTGTAGTTGTTGCAGCCCTGGGAGATAGAAAATCTCAATGTTCTTGTGGAGCATGTATAGGCCTTAAGACGGGGCAGGTTTATTTATCTAACACCATTCATACAAAAGTCAATCCAAAGTGTTTCACCGGACACATAAATGCAATGCATTTAAGAAATATATGTTAAAATACAGATATTAAAGGCATTACTCGAAGAAACATTTCAAACTGTTTTAGTCAGGTTCTTCGATCAAAACCTGCTGTAAACAAAAATGTCTTCAGTCCAGAGTGACGTAGCCTTTTCCTGGAGTAAATTGTTAAGCCTAGTAACTTGTTTTTACTATCGTTAAGGCACTAGAAATTAAGAGGGGGAAATTATGGTTCCAGAAAACTACCATGGGTCCTGGAGAAGGTTCCAGCAATAAAAACTACTTTTATTGATGAATTTTTAATGTTGCATTTATGCCTTTACAGAAGCAGAATACCCACATAAATGATGGTTCCACAGAAGTACTCAAAAGTGTAAAGAAAACCTTTGGGATTTTGCCAAATATAATTAAAAACAGGCAGTGAACAAAGGCTGGTTAGGCCTAAAAATACCTGCCAGTTGGGATTTCACTCAGATACTAGAAAAGCAAACAAACCATTTACAGTGTCAGTACCTAATCAGATATGTTCTCATTGTGCCATATTCTGCTAGGGTCAGATGGCACAGGCAACGGCAGTGATGAAGAAGGGTCTAAGGCGAGTGCTGGGGGCTCAGAAAGTGACTCAGAAAATGTTGTTTCTGGAATTGATGGTATAGATGAGGATTCCAAAGACCTGGCTGTTGATGACAATTTAACGGAAGATGAGGAGAAGCTCAAGCAGCCACTGTCCTCGGACAGCCACACCAAAGACATCCCGTCTGCTACATCCAAACGTAGAAGGAAAAGAAAGAAGACTTCAGAGACAGAGGGCACTGCTGCTGGTGAACCTGAATCTACCTCTACATCTGGCGGTGGCCTTGTCAATGTGGAGGAGTCTCTGACTGAGCCGAAGAAATGGAATTTCCGTAGGAATCGCCCCCTGCTGGACTTCACCACTATGGAAGAATTGAATGAGATGGACGACTATGACAGTGAAGATGATAATGACTGGAGGCCCACTGCAGAGAAGAAGAAAGGTAAAACATCAACGCAGAAAGGGGGAACAGAGGAAGAGGATGGAGCTAGCGTTAGTGATGATGATGATGATGATAACGATGATGATGATGACGATGATGAAGATGATGAGGGCAAGGACGATGGTGACGACACTAACAACAGTAGCAGTGATAGTGACAAAGAGTTGAAGAAGCCCAAGAAGAAGGTGAAGAGCAACAATGCTTTTGATGATGAACTGACCAATGACAGCATGTCTCAAGGAAAGGGCAATGAGGTGAGTGCAGTTTTAATTTAAATGTCTGATATGTGGCATGTTTCATGAAGCAAGCACTTTTTTTTTTTTTACTTTTTTTTTTACTTGTCCTGTCTTGACATTTCCAGCATACCATATGAAGGTGCTAGTTGCCTATAAGTGCCAATGCAGATTTGCTCTACAAATGGAGATACTATCCTAGTTTACTGATTTAAAAAAAAAAAAGACTACATTTGGCATCAAAATAAACAGGCAGGGTTTTGTTTTAGGTTCAAAATTAGGAGCCACTATGGCTAATTGTCATCACTTTCAATTACCTAGATAGTTTATTAGCCTCAGCCTCAACATGATTTAAACTGAATTCGAATGTATTTTAATATTAGAAAAATAACTAAAACAAATAGTAGCACAGTGCTGGTTGTATATCAAAATTCTTTCGGATGCGCATCTCATTTTTCTCAATTGCAGGTGATTTCATCCTGCTTCTCATAACAGTATTTAGTTATTTTGAGAAAACTATTACTCAGATCCCTATTCCTTGTTGTATGTGTGGGTGGATTAGTGTATGTGGGTGTGTTGGAATTTTTTTACCTGAAGGTGCAAAGTTGTTAGAATGTTGAGAACAGTAGAAACCTTTGCAACACACAGTGCCTAAGAGTAGCGCAGGGCGGGTAGCTTTGGCTCCTGAAAGCTGCAGAAGCCCTAGGCATTCGGGCAACTCCTGAAGATAACTTTATACCTGACACAGAGGTAAGTATGCAGCAAAGTTGAGAAGTAGCAGCCCCCAGGGCAAAGAGGGACAGGCAGAGAGTCAGAGCACTGAGCAATGAAGCCCCCAATTCAGCACAGCAGCCATGCTTCCAATGCAGGCAAAGCTGAAGGCCAGGCCCGCACAAGCCTCCAGTACCAAGAACACTCGCCATCAAAGATGGAAAGCCCCCCTAAAATCCCTAACCCACGATGGTGGCAAGAAATCAGAAGAACCAAAGGGGGGTAGGCACAGTGGAATACTGCATGGAGATATTGTTTTGAGAGACCCCCATGCCTGCTGACAGCAGTCTTCCCCACCTAAACCCCAAGCCCCATGTATCTGTAGTCCATCATAATCGGGGTGCCGGATGGGGCCGAGCAAAGTAGGGGAAGGGCACTATAATGTAGCACCCACCATACCCCCCACTGTCCAATGCCAGCAAGGGCCATCATCCCACACCCAAAGACCCTAATCTTGTGGTATGTTACCTGTATTAGGAAGAAGGGGATGGGCATAAATCCCCGGTTGGGAGCCAGCTCCACATTTGTCTCCACCCCACCCACTCCCTGGCGAAGCCTGAGAGGGGCCCCAGCAGGGGGGCTGCCCTTGGGTTGGAGTAGTCTCAAGGTACAACTGCATGTAGTGAGCACACTGCCAGCAGCCCACAACTCAGGTACCATGAGGCCCCCTCAGGTGCAGTTAGCAGCTTAACCCATCCGACTGTCCACTCTGAGGCAGGATTGACACCCCCTCAACTAAGAGCAACCTATATCCCCACTCCCCTTTCATTCCCGAACCCTATCCCCCCTCATGTATGTCCTCACACCCCAAGTCAAAAAAGCCCCAGCCACCATGAGTAATAGTTTACTTGCTGGATCAGGGACAGCTGGTCAGCATCCCTGCCTGGAACACAGACAAGCCCCCTCCACTGGGAGCTAGAGCAGGCTCCACGTTGCCTGAGGTCCAGCCCCTGAACCCATGTTTATATTTGTGAAAAATCCTCCCAGACACAAGTTGAAGCCAGTAAAGGTACATCCAAGACTTTTCCACATCCCACTTCTCACACCTCAGTGTTGAGTGTGATTGTACTCTAAATGTTCTGTTTCAGAACATGAGAAAGGCTTTTTAAACATGTTTTCTGTCTGAATACATGCAGCAAGAAAATAAATGTATGTGAGTTTGGTCCTTTCACTCCAGCGCCACTCTCTGCCTTGTGGCTATTCCTAAGTAATTTAACTATCATTGGATTTATCTGGTTTTCAGTACGGTTTGCTGTGTCTGTTTAACTTGCCAGTTTGTCATGTCTGTTAGGGCTTTGTAGCCAAGGATCTGCTTATACTCAACAGAAATGCCAAAATAATGTGTCTTTTTGTCAGAAGTGTCAGATGAGTGTTTTTTTTCCCCATCAGTGTCAACACTAGATTAATTGTGACACAACGTCCTTTAAACTTTCTCCATAAGAGCTTATAGTTGAAAACACATTTTTTAAAGTATTTATGGCACTAGTGGCCTTTATTGTACAATAACCAGACAGGAAAGAGGGTGGAGAGTGAAGGGCAAATGATCCCAGACTGGGAATCAAACCTAGGACAACCGCATTGAGGATTATAGCCTCAAGGTGGCTCAGCTGGTGACCGCCCTCTCCAACTGAGACACCAGCGCCCACAGAAACACATATTTACATGCAGTCTTTAAAATGACAGCCTTTTCTTCTTACTGTCTGACATTAAGTCAGATTAAATGTTTCCTGTTTTAGCTCAGTTAGGATTAGGGGACTGTCTTGTCATACATAGTAACAGTATGTTTGAGATGTTGCCTTAAAGTGCATTTGCAGGTATGCCTTCATTTGACTGCGTTGTGAAGAATCAGCGGCTTACAAAGGCATAGTAATCGTAATGTATGTAAACGTCTGAATTTGTAGGAAGAAATAAAATATTACAAAATTATCATTCTGGCATTTAGCAAAGAGAAATAATTGTAGTACCGTAATCATAACTGATCTAAAACAGGAAATGTTTAGTCTGATTAAACGTCTAATAGTGAGAGAAAAAGGTTGTGTCTTTTTATACATGTCCAGATCTGGTTTCTGCTGTACGTACTGCAATCTGAATTTCTAGTAGCATTAATTAAAACAAAAATTTGAAATGGTATACATATGTACCTAAAGCTACTGTTGTAATAGTCACCCATTTTTAAAAAAATGTGATTTGTCTCCTGATTTCGCTTGGTTCTTAGTATTGGTACTATGTCTGTTATATCCCAGGATGCTTCACTTGACCGCTCCCAGACCTGGAACACTCAACACATTCTTATATGTTGTGTTTGCTTGGGAGACAACAGCGAGGATGCAGATGAGATCATCCAGTGTGACAACTGTGGGGTCACTGTGCATGAAGGTAAGCCACAGAACTCTTTATCAGTAAGTCTAAAGCTAACCCAGATTCAGGCCTAAATTATTCACACTTTGGATATTTGGCACAACTGCTTTATAAAATGAGGCTTCTGGTCATTGTTAGAATGCTAGATTTGAACATTTCAAACAAAACAAAGAGGTGAAGACCACTAGTTAATTGTGTGTCACAGCCATGCATGAGAGCATGCTCCCCACATCATAGTGTAAATAACTCCAGCAAATCAAGTGTTTCCTAATCATTTTAGTACTGTAATATAACTAGAAAATGTGTCTAGTAATTGTTGTTTTTTGGCTGCAGGTTTACTGTTATTGTTTGCATTTGTAAAAATAATGTTTGAAAAAATGTTATGGGTCACCATAACATTATGATCACCCATCTAATATTGAGATTCTTTTTACCACCAACCAAATTTCATCATGTTCTTTAAGGTCTGTTGTGGTATCTGACACTAAGCTGTCTGTAGAGATCCTTTAAGTCTAATAAGTTATAAGGTTGGCTCTCCTTTGATTGGACTTTGGCCAACACATTTCACATATTGAAATGAGATCTGCAGAATTCTGTGGTCAACACCTCAATCCTGTTGTGTTTTACCAACTGTTCTTGTCTAAATTTTCCAGCTCTCCTCTCTGACTTTCTGTCTTCCCATAAAACATCACAATGCCTGGCAAATGACTTAGACTAACACACTTGCATGCATAATACAAAAAAGAAGTCGACTTCTCCCAATATTCTATAATTTAACTCTAATTTCAATCACTGAGTTTTCAGCATTGGACACAACCCAAAATAGACCCCCTTTGGTTCTGACAGATTCTATACTGGTAAATGAAATTACCAAGAAAATCAGTCAAGATAAATTTGTAGGTGCATACAGGTTTACAGGTTACACTGGTTTATCATTCCTCACTCTCCATAACTGCACACTAATAATGTCCTGATTTGACAAAAATCCCATAAAACCATAGAGTGCATTATAGTCACAGTAAGTAGAAAATAAACCATCAAGTCTAGGATTTTGATATATAAAGGGCCTAAACTGTTCTAACCGCATTCTAAATTTACTTAAATTTAATCTCAGATGTAAAAAAACGGACAAAAAAAACAACACACACCATGTCTTTCACTGTATTGCTATTAGGTAAACTAAGATAAAGCCAAAATATAAAAGGTTTGTGAAAAAATGATGCCGTAAATACTATGGATATACATAAAATAGGTAAAACCCTTGAATTTAAAGGGATGGGTACTTTCTTTTATTATGACTATAGCTTGTACTTTTTTAAGTGGGTCTGCAGCTTGTCTGTACTATATATCATATGCTTAGCCAATATAAGAGTCAGTTCAGGAGTCAGCTTCTGGTTTTCAGTTTGACTAGTTTGACTGGTGACTGGTCATGCACTCAAAAATGATTTTTTTTGCTTCTGGTGGTTAAAAGACCACTCTGGGCTGGCATTCCAACTCCAAATACATTTAGTAAATAAAACTATATGTTTGCTGTTTTTGGTATTGTAAGATGTTATGAAATAAAGTCAGAAAACACAAAAAGGTATAAAAGGCTACAAAAAAGAACAATGATTTTTGCAATGTTTTTTCTGCTGTTTGTAAAAATTACCATTTACCAAAACGCAACAGTGTCCTCACTGATGGAAGGGAGGCTGAATGGCCTTCATTAAATTTGGAATATGCTGGATATGAGAAATGTTTAGTTGGCTGAACGAAACCAAGATTGCTGTTACCTTTAGATACACTCACTACCCTTACACTTCAGTTTAATTCAGAAATACCTTATTAATTCAATTCAATTCAATTCAAAATTACTTCATTAATCCCAAAGGGAAATTAAATGTTGTTGTAGCTCATTATGAAGGTTTCCTCAAAGAGCCGTTGTAGATGCTGATGGCTGTGGGCAGGAAGGATCTCCTGTAGCATGTCCAAAAATAGAAAGTATTAAGAAAAATCCTCCAAGCTGCACAGCATCCGACACTGGAGTGGACAGTCATACAAAAAAATCAACTGTATCCACCACAAGAGGAAGAGTTCCCAAAAAAGAATAAATCAGAATCAAAAGTAACAGAGCTACTCCAACCTGCTGCCACCTTGAGCGGCGCAATTCTAGAAAACAATACCAAATAATAATAATAATACCAAAGTAAAATTAAATGAGCACAATTGACAGTTAGCACGATGACCTTGTTACCCATGCAATTTTTTATAAAGATTCATGTGGTGCAGTTATGAGCTATCCAGGTTGTTTGATGAGGGCCTGTTCATGACAAGAAGGTTTGTTAAACTACAGCATTAGTGCTGCTTTAGATACACAGATATGTTGTCAGCATTTAATTGTAACAAAAAGTTGAATTTTAATTAAACCACAAATTAGAGACAAATAATATTTTAAATGCTGGTAATTACAGGGGTTGGACAATGAAACTGAAACACCTGGTTTTAGACCACAATAATTTATTAGTATGGTGTAGGGCCTCCTTTTGCGGCCAATACAGCGTCAATTCGTCTTGGGAATGACATATACAAGTCCTGCACAGTGGTCAGAGGGATTTTAAGCCATTCTTCTTACAGGATAGTGGCCAGGTCACTACGTGATACTGGTGGAGGAAAACGTTTCCTGACTCGCTCCTCCAAAACACCCCAAAGTGGCTCAATAATATTTAGATCTGGTGACTGTGCAGGCCATGGGAGATGTTCAACTTCACTTTCATGTTCATCAGACCAATCTTTCACCAGTCTTGCTGTGTGTATTGGTGCATTGTCATCCTGATACACGACACCGCCTTCAGGATACAATGTTTGAACCATTGGATGCACATGGTCCTCAAGAATGGTTTGGTAGTCCTTGCCAGTGATGTGCCCATCTAGCACAAGTATTGGGCCAAGGGAATGCCATGATATGGCAGCCCAAACCATCACTGATCCACCCCCATGCTTCACTCTGGGCATGCAACAGTCTGGGTGGTACGCTTCTTTGGGGCTTCTCCACACCGTAACTCTCCCGGATGTGGGGAAAACAGTAAAGGTGGACTCATCAGAGAACAATACATGTTTCACATTGTCCACAGCCCAAGATTTGCGCTCCTTGCACCATTGAAACCGACGTTTGGCATTGGCATGAGTGACCAAAGGTTTGGCTAAAGCAGCCCGGCCGTGTATATTGACCCTGTGGAGCTCCCGACGGACAGTTCTGGTGGAAACAGGAGAGTTGAGGTGCACATTTAATTCTGCCGTGATTTGGGCAGCCGTGGTTTTATGTTTTTTGGATACAATCCGGGTTATCACCCGAACATCCCTTTCAGACAGCTTCCTCTTGCGTCCACAGTTAATCCTGTTGGATGTGGTTTGTCCTTCTTGGTGGTATGCTGACATTACCCTTGATACCGTGGCTCTTGATACATCACAAAGACTTGCTGTCTTGGTCACAGATGCGCCAGCAAGACGTGCACCAACAATTTGTCCTCTTTTGAACTCTGGTATGTCACCCATAATGTTGTGTGCATTTCAATATTTTGAGCAAAACTCTGCTCTTACCCTGCTAATTGAACCTTCACACTCTGCTCTTACTGGTGCAATGTGCAATCAATGAAGACTGGCTACCAGGCTGGTCCAATTTAGCCATGAAACCTCCCACACTAAAATGACAGGTGTTTCAGTTTCATTGTCCAACCCCTGTATAAACTCTTTTCACAAAACACTTCAAGGTGGGCTCAAGCTGCTTTTGTGCCATCTCCATGTTATTTAAAGGACCCAGAAGTGATTTCCACCAAGAAGTAAGAAGGTGACATAAATGGTTTATGTTGTAATATTTACTGAGTTCATCAGGCATTACTGATCTGAAAACAAAGTGTGGGAGTCTTCTGACACAGATTTTGTGAGTACAGCTGACATTAGTGCTGCACCACACCTCCTGTTGTCCCACAATGCCAGTTTCATTAAAATTATCCTTTAGTTATAAACTCAATAAAATAGACTACATGAAATGCACTAATACCACCTACATCACTATGACTACTATTACCTGAATTATACGGGAGTTTAGAGTTGGAGCTAAACCCTTTTGCTCTTTTTTTAATGGGCAACATCTGACATACTGTTTTATGATGCAAACTTACAGAACCACCTCAATTCACACACATGCACACACACACATATTGGCAGGAGGGAACAGTCCTTTTCACATATTTCCCATATTTCCCATAGGCAGATATGATATTAGGGAGTGGTTTTAAATTTATCTTGTTCGTTAGGCTAGTTGATATTTTCTTCCTCAGAGACACATTTAATCTGCCTGAAAGGACACTAAAGGGAAACTAAGTGGCTGGCAGTGGAGGTTTGGGAGAAAATCACTGGCTGCACTTACGTCCAGTTCCTATCTTCTTCTCAATGGACCTAAATGGAGCTCTTTGTGGGGGTGGGGTTATTAAATGCTGGCAGTCAGTTTGGTGAAGATGTGCTCTTTCATTGCATATTATGCATTGGAGGCTTATTTTGATGCCTGACTGAATCATGTCATCATTATAGCTTTGACATTTTTGAACAACAGAATTAACATAAATAAAGCTGGCCACGGGAATGCACATGATATTTAATTTTTAAGGTATATTGAACTCAAAGTAGAAGCTGATGGTAGCTTTGGAAACTTTCCTAATCTAAAATAATAATGATTAGAAACTGTCAAAATAGTTCTATTGAACTAAGAGTCTATTTGCTTTACAGTTCTGATCTGGACCCTTTAAAATATAGATATTTGAATCCTTTTACTAATTGTAAGTATAAGTGGCTACATTTAAAAAAATGTTCGAACCCAGGAAAGGTAGAACCTATTTGGACAAGATCTTTATCTGTTAAGTAACTAATTTCAAGTGGATTTGAGTAATCCTTGACAACTTGTCTTCTTATGATATCATTATGAACTTTTGTATGACTGATAGGGGGGTGAAACGGGTGTACGAAACTGACAACTAATGAAAACCCCAAATTTAGTATCTCAGAAAATTAGAATATTGTGAAAAGGTTCAATATTGAATACACCTAGTGCCACACTCTAATTCACAAAGTGTGGACTGCAGCTGGAGTCAGTGCTTCAAGAACCGCCAAGCAAAGACATATGCAAGACATGGGTTCCAGCTGTCGCATTCCTTGTGTCAAGCCACTCTTGAACTCTGACAGTGTCAGAAGCGTCTTGCCTGGGCTAAAGACAAAAAAAGACTGGGCTGCTGCTGAGTAGTCAAACGTTATGTTCTCTGATGAAAGTAAATTTTGCATTTCCTTTGGAAATCAAGGTCCCAGAGTGTGGAGGAAGAGAGGAGAGGCACAGAATCCACGTCGCTTGAGGTCCAGAGTAAGGTTTCCACAGTCAGTGATGGTTTGGGGTGCCATGTCATCTGCTGGTGTTGGTCCACTGTGTTTTCTGAGGTCCAAGGTCAACACAGCCTTCTCCCAGGACGTTTTAGAGCTCTTCATGCTTCCTGCTGCTGACCAACTTTATGGAGATGCAGATTTCATTTTCCAACAGGACTTGACACCTGCACACAGTGCCAAAGCTACCAGTACCTGGTTCAAGGACCATGGTATCCCTGTTCTTAATTGGCCAGCGATCTCGCCTGACCTTAACCCCATAGAAAATCTATGGGGTATTGCAAAGAGGAAGATGCAATACACCAGACCCAACAATTCTGGAGGCTAGAAGGCCACTATCAGAGCAACCTGGGCTCTCAATTCAATTAAATTAAATTCAATTCAGTTTTATTTATATAGCGCCAATTCACAGCACATGTTGTCTCAAGGCACTTCACAACAGTCAGGTACATACATTCCAATTAATCCTAACAATTGAACAGTGCAGTTGGAGTTAGCTTTTTATTCAAATTGGATAAAAAGTTTTCTATCTAAGGAAACCCCGCAGATTGCATCCAGTCAGTGACTTGCAGCATTCCCTCCTCCTGGATGAGCATGTAGAGACAGTGGACAGTCACTGGCGTTGACTTTGCAGCAATCCCTCATACTGAGCATGAGTAGTGACAGCGGAGAGGAAAAACTCCCTTTTAACAGCAAGAAACCTCCAGCAGAACCAGGCTCAGTGTGAGCGGCCATCTGCCACGACCGACTGGGGGTTTGAGAGAACAGAGCAGAGACACAAAAAGAACACAGAAGCACTGATCCAGGAGTACTTTCTATGGGAAGGAAAAGTAAATGTTAATGGATGTAGCTCCTTTAGTCGTTTCACCTAGAAAGAAAAAAACAGATAAACTCTGAGCCAGTTTTCAAGGTTAGAGTCTGAAAGAGAGCACATGCAATTAGTTACAGTAAAAGCTCAGTCAATTTCCATGTCTAGGAGAGAGAAAGGGTTAAACACTAAAAGACAGGGCTATGTGGATCATCGGTAGAGGGTGAGCATTAAGTTGTTGCCAGCAGAAGCTCGGACGATTCCCCTTTCCAGAAAGGTGTCACAGGCAGACACAGAGCCAGGCCAGGTGTAGCTTCTAGGAAGAGAAAAGAGAGAACAAGGTTAAAAGCTGAAATAACAGCAAACAATGCAAAATTGGAGAGTAGTGTGAGAATGTAGCGAAGAGGGTGAAAGTGGTCATTATGTCCTCCAGCAGCCTACGCCTATAGCAACATAACTACACAGATAGTTTCAGTTCAGATTATTTAGTTAAACGGCGCTTATTTACAACAATGTCGTCTCAAGGCACCCCACAAAGGGTCCCACTGATGGTCATTGTTATACTAAAAACCACAAGGATTGGGATACCTCTCTCTGTCACACTGATCACAACCATTGGAAAAGAGAAGGGGTCATACAGGTAGCAGAAATGGAGGGTGTGTTTGCACCTCAACCATAACTGAGCCGGTTTAGGCTAAACCTGACTCCCCCTTATTCCAACCAACAGGGAGGGAGGAAGGCTCCCTGGTAAACTAAGCCACTCTAATTATAAGCTTTATCAAAAAGGAAAGTTTTAAGCCTAGCCTTAAAAGTAGACAGGGTGTCTGCCTCACGGACCAAAGCTGGGAGCTGGTTCCACAGGAGAGGAGCTTGATAACTAAAGGATCTGCCTCCCATTCTACTTCTAGAGACTCTAGGAACCACCAGTAAACCTGCAGTCTGAGAACGAAGTGCTCTGTTAGGAACATATGGAACCATGAGATCTCTGATGTATGATAGAGCTAGATCATTAAGGGCTTTATATGTGAGGAGGAGAATTTTAAATTCTATTCTAAATTTAACAGGGAGCCAATGAAGGGAAGCTAAAATAGGAGAAATATGATTTCTCTTTTTAATTTTCATCAGAACTCTTTTTGAATCAGCTAAAGGCTTTTAACTGCATTTTGTGGACATCCTGATAGTAACAAATTACAATAGTCCAGCCTTGAAGTAACAAATGCATGGACTAGTTTTTCAGCGTCACTCCTGGATAGGATATTTCTCACAACACCTAAGCAGTGCCACAGACTGATCGAATCCATGCCACGGTGCATTGCTGCAGTAATCCAGGCAAAAGGAGCCCCAACTAAGTATTGAGTGCTGTACATGTCCATACCTTTCCGTTGGCCAACATTTCTAAAAATCCTTTTTTTGTATTGGCTTTAAGTAATACTCAAATTTTCTGAGATACTGAATTTGGGGTTTTCATTAGTTGTCAGTTATAATCATCAAAATTAAAAGAAATAAACCTTTAAAATATATCAGTCTGCGTGTAATGAATGAATATAATATACAAGTTTCACTTTTTGAATGGGATTACTGAAATAAATAAAATTTTTTCATGATATTTTAATTTTATGTCCAGCACCTGTAGTTTGATCACTTGTTTTGGCTGCATATCAGTTACATAGCTTAACTTCCACTTGAACCAAAATAAAAGTGTATTTATGTATTCCGTGGTGTAAATTTCAGTTCTTAAGGAGAAACTGGAATCAGCCTAAATTGGAATCCATTGATCCTAGCTTCACAGAAATACAAATTAGCTATGAAAACTGAAAGGGGGACATCTATGGTTGATGATCAACCTCTCAAGGGACTTCCATCAGATGCAAGGTCAATAGCTGCTGAGGTCCTTCAGATGTGTGGTCTTTGGCACTAGTACCACACAGGAGGTCTTCCATTGCTGTAGTACTTTCCCTAGCTTCGGGCTTATGTGGAACGTACCTCATGATGCCACATAATTGATCAAGCAGCACCTCAGGAGCCTGGTGATAATGCCATTGGGACTGGCAGCCTTTTGCACCTTGATCTTTCACAGCTTGTTCCTGAGAGGTGTGACGTTCTGGAAATAGAAAAGCATGTAGGCTGGTAAGGGAGGTTGCAACGGGGGTAACTGAGCTGGGGGAGGTGTGAGTACTGATTCAGATCATTTGCTCAACCTAAAGCTCCTACACCCTGGGAGTTTGGTTTATGACCTGAAATAGTTTTCAGGCTCTACGAAACCCCACTGGTGTTGTTCTGCTGCAGCTGGTCCTCTTATCTTCTTCCTGTAGATTTTTTTCCATCTCTGATCTTTCTTCTCAGTTCCTTCTGCACAGCTCTCAGCTCCTTGTTTCCTGATCTAAATTCTCTCTTCTTTTCCTTGAGGAAAGCCTTTGTATCAGGGTTGATCCAGGACTTGTAATGTGATTACCACCTCAAAAGATACTAAGCTCTCCAAGCAATTAGCACAATAACAATCACTTTTGCCTCTTTTCCATTGACAGTTCCAGCTCTGCTCGGTCTCTCTGTACTTGGCACAGAACCTGTTGTGTTTCTATTGACTCACTGACAGCTGGAGTTATGGCTTGAAGCCTTGTCTCTAGCCATCAGTGTGTTGCGCTGTGCCGCTGTAACGCTAAAATAATGTGTGAAACTGGAAAAAATAAATATATAATTAGAAAATGAAAACTTAAAGCAACAAAATACAAATAATGTTTTTATTATTGTATATGCAAGAATTGAAATGAATCTTGTATATGTTTTTCTCATGTATAAAATCATCCACTGGGATAATTATCTGCCCGCAATGCACATAAGTTTTGATTTTAGGTGGATGTGGCAGGAGAAGCAGAGAGGAGAGATGCTGCTGTCTGGTAAAGCCCTTAAGTTAAAATTTTGTGCCTTATGAGGAAGGTTTTTGTGCCAGCCATAGTAAGAATGAGGACAAGGACTTTGCCACACGGAGCAACAAGCAGAATCACTGACAGGAGCAAATACTGGCAAACAGAAATGCCAACTTGGTGAGACATTTCCATGTTTCCTTTTCTCTTTTTTTTGCTATACACCAAGAGTTATTTGGGCCCAACATTATTCTTCATGCATTACTTTTGAGCACTTGTGAGTGGATCTTGCAGTGTGAAACCGCGGACTTCTGCCAGACTTCTCTTCTAAGAGATCTTGCACATCGAGATCGCAGTAGGATTTAGTTTTTCAGAGACACTTTCTTATTTCTATATGGACTATTGCATTAGCTGTTTAATGGTGGGATTGCTTTGTGTTTTGGGGGAAATGTATGTGCGTCTGATCGGCTGAATTAAGTAGCTATTAAATACATCGCCTAGCCTGCATGTAATTTAAAAAGCTAATATGTCCTTTTTCTTTTCTTTTTTTTTAGCCTTCAGGCATGGTTTATGATTTGTAAATAGTAAAATTATATTTCGATTTCACCCTCTCCCGCCATTTTGGTTCTTAACATTATTGAGGTCGGTCTTGAGTTTTATTTAACTCTGCTCTATCTGAGCAAAAACCTTCTCATTTCTCCTGGTCCCATGGCCAATCAGTGAACCGCAGTCTGTTCACGTCACATTCTGACACTAATCAGCCCTGATGGTACCTGCCAAGCCGGTAGATGAAACAGTAACGAAAACGCTCACAGAATGGGGTAAGTGGAGTGGAGCTGGCCCAAGTAGAGCCCGTGGAAAAGAATCATTAGTTTAAGGTCACCAGGAGGACTTGAATTCATTGTGCTCATATTGGTCATCTTCCGCTTATCCAGGACTGGGTTGCGGGGGCAGCAGACTAAGACACCCAGACTTCTCTCTCCCCAGACACCTCTTCCAGCTCCTCTGGGGGGAACCCAAGGGTTTCCCAGGTCAGCCGAGAGATATTGTCTCTTTAGCGTGTCTTGGGCCATCCCCTGGGCCTCCTCCTGCTGGGATGTGCCTAGAATACCTCCCGTGGAAAGCATTCAGGAGCCACCTCAACTGACTCCTCTTGATATGGACGAGCAGCAGCTTCACTCCAGGTTCCAACCGGATGGCCGAGCTCCTCACACTATCTCTAAGGGAGTGCCCGGCCATCTTGCGGAAGAAGCTTGTTTTGGCCACTTGTATCAGGGATCTCATTCTTATTCATGAAAGTTCATGCTCATTTGTAAGGTTATGAACATAGACCAACTGGTAAATCGAGAGCTTCGCTTATCGGCTGAGCTCTCTCTTCACCACAATGGACCGGCACGGCATCATCATTACTGCGGCAGCCACACTGATCCGTCTGTCAATCTTCCGCTCCATTCTCCCCTCACTCGTGGATACCACCCAGAGATAAGATAGATGAAATCCAGTGGTCCGCAAAACAGACCCCCTTTGGCCCTTGGCTGCTCCTAGAAATCCTCTCCATGAAAGTTATGAACAGGACCAGTGACAAAGGGCAGCCCTACCAGATTCCAACATGCACTGGGAACAGGGCGGAAGTACTGCCAGCAAAGTGAATCAAACTCCTGCTCTGCTAGTACACAGACCGGATGGCCCCTAATAAAGAGCTCCCGACTATGTACACCTGGAGGGTCCCCACAGGGCACAACAAAGAAACGGTTGAATGCCTTCTCCAGGTCCACAAAACATGTGGACTGGTTGGGCAAACTCCCATGAACCCTCGAGCACCCTGTAGAGGGTGTAGAGCCTAAGCAGAGGTTCGACTATCGGCCACACTCTCCTTTCCAACACTCTGGCATAGGCCTTACCAGGGAGGCTGATGAGTGTGAACCCCGTGTTGTTGGAACACACCCTCCGGCCCCCCTTCTTGTGAAGGGGGACCACCACCCTGGGCTGCCAGTCCAGAGCCACTGTCCCTGGCCGCCAGTGGCGTGCCAGCCACGATAACCCCACAACATCCAGAGACTTGAGGTACTCAGGGTGGATCTCATCCACCCCCAAAGCTTTGTCACCGCGGAGCTTTATGACCTCTTCTGTGACTTCAGCCTGGGTAATGAACGAGCGCAACTCTGAATCTCCAGTCTCTGCTTCCACCAGGGAACGCATGCGGCAGGATTGAGGAGATCCTGCGTTGATGAAGCACTGCTTCCCTCTCCTGTGGCGCTAAATGGTTTGCCAGAATCGCTTCGAGGCCGACCTGTAGTCCTTCTTCATGGCCTCACTGAACTTCTCCCAGACTGAGTTTTTGCCTCTGCTATGTCCCGGGCCGTGGCACACTTGGCCTCACATTACTTGCCAGCTGCCTCAGGAGTCCAACAAGCCAACCAGAGCCAATTGAACTCCTTCTTCAGCTTGATGGCATCTCTTACTGCCGGTGTTCATCACCGGGTTCGGGGATTGTCACCGTGACAGGCCCTGCAGACCTTACGGCCACAGCTACGGGTGGCAGTATCAATAAAAGAGGTGGAGAACATAGTCCACTCTGACTCTATGCCTCCAACTCTCCCCAGAGTCTGGTCGAAGCTCTCCCGGAGGTAGGAGTTGAATGCATCCCTGGCCGAGGGCTCTGTCAGACGTTCCCAGCCGTTCCTCACTAAACGCTTGGGCCTGCCAAGTCTGTCCGGCTTCCTCCTGTTCCAGCGTATTCAACTCACCACGAGGTGGTGATTGGTATACAGCTCAGCGCCTCCCATCACCCGTGTGTCCAATTCATGCGGCTGAAGGTACAAAGTCACAACTGCAAAGTTGATCATTGACCTCCTGCCTAGGGTGTCCTAGTGCTAGGTGCCCCGATGAACAACCTTATGCTTGAACATGGTGTTCAGTATGGACAAGTTTAATAACGAAACACCACTTGGGTTCAGATCAGGGAGGCCATTTCTCCAGGTGTCACTATCGTGTCCCGCATGGGAGTTGAAGTCCTACAGAAGAATGAGGTCTATGCCTTTGACCAGCCACCGATCCTCTTAGCACCAGTCCCTCATGGTTCCCCTTGCAGGTGATGGGCACATTGGGGGATGGAGTCGCGTCTCTCGTTCATGCTTTGCCCGGCCGGGTCTCGCAACCCGGGACATTTAAGCCCTGAACAATATAGCCTCTACAACCCTTCATGCACTCAAACCGCAACACCACGTTAAGGTTGCGATTCAATTCATTGTGTTTTATAATGAAATAACTTCAACATTTAATTAACTGCCTCTCCCTCTGCTGCCTGCCTGCAGCTGCATGTTTGGTTTAAGATGTGTTGTTGTATCTATTTATTAAATGGTGCCACATACCTCTGATTAAAAACAGCTAAATACTAATTTATAATAATTTTTGCAAATTTACCATCAGTTCTGCATGTTCTGTTGCTTAAAGTTTGAACTGAGACTTCACTAGGGCTTCATATCAAGTAACATGCACTTGTTTGCCCAGTTCACTTCACCCGTCTTTTTGGTTTTATCAGATTTTTCTTGCTTTGTATTTACATCAGAAATTGGGATTTAGATTATCGGTATGACATCACAGTTGAAGCGGAAAATTGCAAAGGCAGTGGGATTTTCTAATTTTTGTGCTCAGTGATCAAGTAAACTGGAATTAGTAATACAATTTCATAATTATGTATTCTCAACAGTTTATGCATTTCAATACTGAATGAAAAAGTTCACAAATAGATATTTAATGGTACGATGAGTCGTGGTCTGAATGAGACAGTAACTGCTAGTGGTGCGATTTCTTTATTGTAGTACATATCAGACAACCTTAAAGGATTTTGTGTTTTAGCCTGTTGAGGAATCTTCAATGTTTCATGTCAGAAATCTGAAGTTCCTGTTCAATTGTTTTTGCGAACAAATGGACTAGCTCATTAATTAGTTTAGTATTAAACTTGTAAATAGTTGATACCAAAATGTTGTATGAGCACCCATAAACGGAGTACCATAAGGGGTACATGTACTGCCGTTTAAGAACCATAGAACAAACAACATGTTTTTTGTTTGAGGAAAGAAAATCTGAGGTTTTTGACCTCTGTCCTAAATTTATTAGGGTATATAGTTTAAGTAGGAGTCTGATTTATTTTTAGTCAAAGTTTAGATTTTCTGCTTTCAAAATAGATGGCGTAACAGATGATGTTTTAGGTTTTTCTCCTGTTATTGATCAAATCCCAAAGCATTTCTCCTTTTTTATAGCTAAGTTACAGATTTGAATATTAATTTTTATGAAAATAATCCCTTCATGCCCCAGAGTGACTCAGCTACAATGCTACACCTTGGCCTCAGTATGGATGGAACTATGAATATGCAAATTGGTCCCAGTCTCCTTATCTCCAGCCTCTCCCTCTGCTGCCTGCCTGCAGCTGCTGCTGCTGCTCCTGATCTTCTTCATGCTCCTGCCTCTGTTAAACTTCTCCTCATTATACAATATTAGAATATTAGACTAATTCAGCTGGATAATACTTTACAAAGAAAACAAAACATGGTCATTTCATTACCCTTAACTCTCCCATCCAGTGAACCCTCATTCAACTTATTGTGTAAATATCTTTGTTACATTTATTGCAGTGAAATAAGTAATATTCCAAGAATTCAAACATGAGTGCCGAGCTGAAGCATCCAGTGACATTACTTTAAGTTAAGCTTCCAGTTGACAACTGCAGGTTCACATCTTAAAGTTCTTCTAACTGCATTAAAATGCTGTCTCTGTAAATATTACCGTATTTCATTTAGTTTATTGGACAGCAACAAATTCCTATTTTTGTATTAACTTATCTATTGAATAAATGATACATTTTCCTTCAGAAATAAACTCTTTCATCTTTAAACGATTTATTCTTGCCAAGTTTTGCATTTATTGTATACCACAAAATAAAGTGTAAACAACAGCTTGCTTATTAAATTTGACATATAAGTGGCCTATAAACTGTCAACTCCAGATTAATAAAAATAGATCAATTAAAGTTATTATTTCTGCATTAAAAAATTGTATTCAAAATGTTATATATGCTACACCTATCCACATATTCTGGCTTTCTGTTGAGAGAGATTGAACAGACAGTCTACTTCATTTAAAAGCTTTAATAAACCTATGGAGGTTTTTTTTTATTTTGTCACACCATCAGACCCTGTAGTATTCCTTCTTTTAAATTTGATTTTATTGTCATCGTTCTTAAGTACTACCATATTTCATATACTTTTGGTCTTTGGAAACATCTACAACCCAGCTCAGTCGACAATAAAGCATATACTTGATCCACGATGACTTTTTTGAAGCTGTAGTTTGCCACACACATACTGCATGATATAAGGAAAAAATGACAAGAAAAAATTGACATTGCAATATTATTGTTTAGCAGTGTGATAAATATAATCATTGCAGTTACCCAAGATTTTCCTCCTAACTGCCATCATGACAATGTCCCCACCACTCTCCCTGAGCTGTAGCATCCAGGTCACCAAGCCGTAGATCAGGTGTGGAGAGTTAAAGTCCAAGTAGCTCAATCATAAAGCAAAGTTGATGACATCTTAAACTATTTAGCCTGCTAAATATTGCATTAAAGCTGATACACAGAATGATACTGAGATGACAGTTTCGATTTTATATATCTTGCAGCTCCAGTGCATGCACACACACATACAGTTAACATTTTTAAGGAATTAAAGAGTTATTCAAGAAATTGATATTGATTTTGAGGATTGAGTTGGATTATTATGGTCATCGTCACCGATTATGTCAGACATAATAGTATAAAATCTAGTCCTGCTGAGCTTTATTGGCTTATGCTAGGTCTTAAGAAGATCAAGTGCAATCCTACTGAATGTAATACAACATCCTGGCTTATTTTAGAGATCACAAAATGGCTTTTTGAGTTTGAGACAAGTCGCAAGAGAATTATTTTAAATCAGAGATGAAAGATGAGCTGTCAGCATCTGCAGCTCAGACACGACAGTCTGCTGCTCGACTCCACTGCTTTTTTTTGTTCTTGTAGTCTCACAGTGTCTGGACACCATCACTCTCTTTCAGAAGAAAACAGAGACTGACATGAAAAGGGGGGGAAGACCTGGGTGAGAGATCAAAAGCTGGGATGAGCTGGACCCCATCTTCAATGAGCTGATCAAGGAGTCTTGTTCTTGCTGCAACACCTTTTGATGTTCCTGTTCCTGTTAGTCATACAAGCAATCAGAATTACCTTAAAATGTTTTTAGCCCCTGCTTTTATTTGTGCTAAAAATTATTTATGTCTGTTTACCTCCACCTCAGTTATTTTAAAGCTGCTAAAATAATAGATGCATTATTATAATCTTATCGATAATATTTTTAGAGTGAAAATGTAGATCACCCTCTTACGTTTGGTAGTAGTTTGCAGGTTCTTATTGTGCAGTATGTAATCCTTTCTGCTGACATCTAACTAACTAACTAATTCTGAGGGGAATTGAGGTTGGATGTTTGACATTAGATTTAAGATTTAACATTTTCAAATTTATCTTAAAGCCTGCATATTCCTATGCTCCAAATCAGCCTTTGACAGAACAGGAAAAGAGTACCTACAGCTCGGTCAAAAAACTGTTTGCTTTTTCTGAACCAACTCGAGTCTACTTCAGGTCTCTTAATCTCTTGTCTCTTTCTCTCAGCCTCAGGCTAGAAAGTGCTTGTTTTTCTGGCCTAGTCTGGACGTCTCATTGATTCCTTTCTCTGGTTTCCGAAACAAATTGCCACTTCATGTTGTGGGTTGTTATTGCAGGTGCATGAAGACAAAAACAAAGCTTGTTGAAGATTTTTCTGCTCAAACCAAAATGCGACCAAATTTCAAAGCATGCCTTTGGAGATGGGCTTTTTGCCTGGTAGCACTGGTTTTATGCGTTTTTCCACCAGTCCACCATTTTGTCTTTGCACTGACTGAGCACGAACCAGCACACAGAAGTACTGTTATTTTCCAGGCCAGTCATTTGTATACAAGGAGAAGAGAAGTGAGGAGAGAACACACCCCTGGGTGACACCAGTGCTGGTGGTTATTGTGCAGGAGCTAATGCTCCCCAGGCTAATCTGCTGCTGCCAATTAATCAGAAAGCTGGTGATACACTAATAGATAGGGGCTGGCACTTTGAGCTGGGTGAGCGTCTGGTGGAGGATGTCTGGGTTTATGACGTTGAAGGCCGAGCCAATGTCTACAAACAGGATCCTGGTGTGTGTCCCTGGGTAATCAAGGTGGTATACACATTCACTGCATCTGCCGACCTGTAAGCCCAGTAAGCAAACTGCAGAGGGTCCAGCAGGGGGCATGTAATGTCCTTCAAATGCTTTAACACAAGACGCTCAAATGATTTCTTGACCACAGAGGGCAGGTCTGTAGTCACTTTAACTCCATGATGGTGTGTTTCCTAAAGACTGGGATGATAAAGGAGCATTTGAAGCATGTGGGAACCTCAAACTGCTCCAGGGAGTGGTTAAAGATAGAGTGAGAGATAGGGTGAATATAAGGGCCAGTTGGTCAGCGTAGGCGTTTAGACATGAGGGGGAGACATTGTTAGGTCCTGGAGCCTTCTTGATATTTTGCAACTGAAAAAGGTCTTTTGTCCAGGTAGAGGTTCTGAGCTTTTGTGATTTAATCCAGTTGGTGGGAGGTGTTTATGGCTGCTTTTTAAACCTGCAGTGGAAGTTGTTCAGATCGTCTGCCAGGTGAAAATTCTGCTCAGGTTGGGGGGACGGGCCCGTGTAGGCAGTGAGATTTTTGAGACCTTTACAAACTGATGCTGGGTTGAGAAGTAATTTTTTTTTAGCTTCTTGCTGTAGCTTGTAGTAGCTATCTTGATCTCCTTGGTCAGTTTTTTTTTTAACATGGTTGCAGTACATATTTGTATAAAGTATATGTAATAGTAGTAAAATCTTTTACATTTTTAACTTCAGAACATTCTCTCTGAGTGCATCGCCTCAAGAGATAAATCATGTCCCTCCCAAAGGAGAGACAAATGGATTTGAGATAAAAATTGAATGACCAAACCACAAATTTATAAACTCTAAAAAACCATTACAATAAATGTTTATAAAGTATGAGCTTTAGGTTATTTTATGCTGATATTCAGTTGGAAATGCCACTGTCCAGCCACAAAACTCCACCTGGAAGTTCTTTGCAAAAAGTATGGGCTAAATTTGTACCCTGGTAAAATGTTGTTACCCCTAAAATCAATGGAAATACATAAGGGTGGTAAAAGTGGGGGCTTAGTAACAGTCCCAGAAAACTACCCCATGCCCTTATAGGCATCTTAAGGTTAATTGCAGGACAGAGAAATAAAGACTGACTACATGTGGCTACACACTTTTTGAAGTTCTGAAGAAAGTATTTAAGATCTCAAGAGTGAACCTCTGTGTGGTTCCTTTAAAGTAACTACTAAACACTGATGAACACAGACATGTTTTTTTATTGTTGTCATCAGGAGAACTCGGACATCTTAAACAGAGACACAATGCTCATAGTAACAATGAATTGATTAAAATAATTAACTAAACCAACACATAATTATCTGGCATAATAATTAAAGGCAATAAATATCTTGACTATCAAATCACCAACATATAATAATATAGTTAAAAAATCCAAAAGAGTGCGAGCAGACAATGGAGTTCATTAAAGTATTGTTCTCATTTTGAATTATAAAAGAATTGCTGTTAGAAAAGTAACGTCAGCTTTTGTAGTGTGGAAAAAGTAGCTACAGTACAGAGGCAGTGCTCTTCTTAACATACTACGCTTTAGAAAATTTTAACAATATAACTCTGTCCTCAAAAATGACTTTAGATAAGAACTATTTACATTCTGATAACCAATAGTTATGTACCATGTATACTAAAAGGCTTTATAACTCACATTCAGCTAATAGAAATAGGTGACAGGTAGCAGGAAATGATAGGGTGACTATGCTGAGATCAGGTTGTGTTCAACAGTGAAAATAATGTCCAACAACCTGCTGAGCACGCAGCTAGGGGTTATTTGCTAGGGCAGCCAATCAGGAGCGCTTTGCTACTCTGAAAACACTAAAGTGCATTTAAATATACTCATTCTTAATAAACTGAGTGCATATAAGAGGTTTTGAGCTCTGGTTTCTGGCATGAAAACATCTTAAAGTTACTTTTAGTGACACATTAATTGCAGTTTTAAGCAACGAAAATCATCTGCACACACCATTTATTACTGTTTCTGGTGGCACAATACATTGTGGGTTACCTTATTGGCCTAAGAATGCAGAAGGATAAATTGTTGCATTATCAATAAATGGGTGAAGTAAGAAAGCGTTCAGGCACTCAAAGCGTACTTGTCTTGATGCACACTAAGAATTGGAACAGTGGGCTGTAACTGCTGATGTTTCTCAAGTTTGAGAGTACACAAGTGCACACAAGAATGGATGTTGAAAAATGGCCAAGATGTACTGTTTAGTTGGAAACCTCTGCGAACAGTAACAAAAATATCTGAATACCATCTGAGTGGTCTGTTTTTAGTGAGGTGCTCTTTGCTTTTCAAAACCCACTAAATGTCGTTCCTTTCATTAGATTATTTAGTTACACTACAAGGTAGATGTATACATAATTGGTTAGTCTTTGTTAAAGACAAGAAGACAGTTTTCTGTTAAATCCTAATTCAGGTAAAAATGTTTCTCAGTTCACTCAGCTCTACCTTCTTTCCTGCTAAGCTTGACAAGGATAATCTTTCTCTCAGAGATTATGAAGTTATCCAGTAGTCATCACTTTTTGTCAGCTTAGCTCATATTAGCCAGCAAGCTGTGGCTTTACAGTGTGAGCTTAGTTTCCAAGTTCAAAAGGAACACAGCAGATTTGTGCCAGCAGAAATCTGTTAAACCAGCATGGGTGGTCATTTAGAACCCTGACTTCCATCAGTCTAAGGTCAGCCAGTGCAGAGGAGTTTAACTCCTTTTATATACAATGTTAGAGAAATTAGAGGTAGAACATCTGGTGTTCTGAGTTACTCCGGTGTGTCGTGCTGCATTAATTGTCCCGTCTAGTTCATCTTGGCCAGAAATCAAAGAGTGTCAGAAAACCATAAATATCACCACAGCTTTTTACAAGCAGAGGTCAAAATAAAACATTCACTGTGACACACATCATACCGTCATTCAATCAGAAGACTCACAGCAACCAAACAAAGTGAAGTGCTGAATAAACAACTCAGTCTGCACCATTGTTTGCTTTTGATGGGCTGCTCAAGTCCCCTGTGTGGCATCCAGTGACAGGCCTGCAGAACAGCAAGCTTTTGATTTGTGAGTCTCTCCCGTTGCTTAAAAAGCCCGAAGGCTGCTTCACTGAATTAGGAGCTGGAGTGTTATCTCCCCAGCAGAGGCAGAGTACTGATTGCTGCCCTCATTGGAAGTGAGGAGCACGTTTGCCTGGTGTAATAGCTGCCATAGAAACCACATCAGCCAAGTAATTGTTTAGGCAACCTCAGAAAATTAAGAGGACAACATAAAAATGTGTTCCTTTGGCTTCTTTTTGATTCTCTGGGGCTATGTATTTTGATTAAACATTCCATTTTCTCTGCTGCAGTGCCACTGAAGATTGACAGCTTTGGACCAGACCCCATAATGACTTTTCTACTTTCCTTGTCTCCTATTTGTTACAGCATGTTGATTAGATCCAGGCTCGTTATTGGAAAAGCACCAAACTTCAACCTTTTGATATTTTTAAGTCGCTGTCACACTGCTTCAGGACCCTCCTCATTGGGACCCTCTTATATGGGTCCTGATCAGGAGGAAATGAAGGAGATTTTGCTGAACAACTCCTGCTATATCTTTGAAGTATGTGTGTCCTTTCTGATGCGCTCCAGTTGTGAAAAGTTTGTTATTAAGATCAATAAGGTGAATCTCATGGTGCTCTGCTGTGGCATGACTGGGTTCTTCCCTTTACATCATCGTCTGGGTTCTTTCATATTAAACCTGTGGAGAACATTTCAGTGCTCTGAGTGCCCTCAGGTGGTCAGATAATTGTGAGCCGAATTAATCGAACAGTAAATCATGTCAAAACGTTCAGGTTTGAACCATCCCATACCCTCATATGAGTAAACAGTCTGCATAGCATACTGTGAGATCAAGTGATGTTATTATTGGGTCATTGCTGTGCAGCTTCATTGTTTTTGTAGCAGTGTTGCCTATGTATGGAGAGCTACTGCCATCAGGTGGCGTAATTTCTCAACAACTCTTAATAATCAGAGGCAGCCCGGTTTAGAGTATCTCACAAAAGTGAGTACACCCCTCACATTTTTGTAAAGATTTTATTAGATATTTTCACGCGACAACACTAAAGCTGTGACACATTGATACGATTTAAGTCATCAGTGCATGGCTTGTATAAATTGGCTGTCCCCTAAAAATAACTCAACACATATATTTTGTTTAAACCGCTGGCCACAAAAGTGAGTACACCCCTAAGTAAAATATCCAAATTGTACCCAATTATCCATTTTCCCTCCCCTGTGTCATGTGACCAATTAGTTATACAAGGTCTGTGATCTGCTTAGACCAACCTAACCTTATTTGGTTCAGGTGGTGTCAAGCGTGTGTGGCAGCAACCAGATGAGGAGTACAAAGACAAATGCGTGTTGCCTCCAGTCAAGCATGGTGGTGGGAGTGTCATGGTTTGGGGCTGCATATCTGCTGCTGGTTGTAGGGAGCTACAGCACATTAAAGGAACCTTTGGAAACTGGGCAGCAGGGCAGTATTACAACCTGATAACGACCCCAAACACACCTCCAAGACGACCACTGCCTTGATAAGAAACTGAGGGTAAAGGTACTGGACTGGTCAAGCATGTCTCCAAACCTAAACCCTGTTGAGCATCTGTGGGGTATCCTCAAACAGAAGGTGGAGGAGCACAAGGTCTCTAGCATCCATCAGCTCCGTTATGTCTTCAAGGAGGAGTGGAAGAGGACTCCAGTGGCAGCCTGTGAAGCTCTTGTGAACTTCTTGCCCAAAAGAGTTAAGGCAGTCCTTGGAAATGATGTTGGCCACACACAATATTGACGCTTCTGGCACATTTGGACAATTTGACTTAGGCGTGTACTCACTTTTGTTGTCAGTGGTTTAGACATTAATGGCAGCGTGTTGAGTTATTTTGAGGGAACTGCAAATTTACACAAGCTGTACACTCAATACTTTACATTGGATCAAAGGGTCATATCTTCAGTGTTGTCCCAAGGAAGGGTACTTTGGTGAGATATTGTTTGTGGTGATAAAAGTCTGTATGCTAGAATGTCCATAAGAAAGGCAAATAGAAACTAAAATAAGGTTTTTTTTGTATTTTTAAAGGGCTTGTTAGAAATATCAGTAATTTTGTGAAAGGGGATTTTGTTCAAAACATTTAGTTTTTCACAACGTTCAACCTTAACTTGACTTCCTCTGTCGGCAAACAAACATGTTAAGCTTTTCAGAGTGAAGTTATGCTGCTGCATTGAAAAAATAATTTATTGAAATTGTTTTTAACACCACAGCGGTGCCAATAAATGTGCCTAAAACTCTCTTATCAAACTTATTACTCTCAGTCAGACAAAAAGCTTGTAGAAGGCTTTGGAAAATGTCTTCAGTGTCTTTGTCTTTATATTGTGTGTTTTTCCTGGTTTAGCTGTTTGGGAAATGCTTCATATTTCCTATAGACCTTTATCCAATGTTTGGATTTCACCTGAGTCCGCTTGGGGTGTAACGGTACATGTATTCATAATCCTTTGTTCCATGTAATCTAAATTGTTTTTAATGAGCAGTGCTCCTTATAACAGTCACTTCTCTTGGATTCCAGGGTGTTATGGTGTGGACGGTGAAAGTGACTCAATCATGAGCTCGGCCTCTGAGAACTCCACAGAGCCTTGGTTCTGTGATGCCTGCAAGAATGGAGTGACTCCCAGCTGTGAGCTTTGTCCCAACCAGGATGGCATCTTCAAAGAGACAGATGCTGGGAGGTGGGTCGGTGTAGCACAGCGTTGTCCTGGTTCTCAGAAACAAAGAACACCTAATGGCCTGAGCTCAGCTAGCAGCGGTAGGCAGCAAAAGGCTATCTAAATTGTGCTCATTGTTTATTCGCTGCTGAGAAAAAAAGGAAGTTGGATTAGCGAGAGAGAGAGAACTCATAGAGAAGTAAAAAACGAGAATGGAAGAGATGGATGTAGAAGGAGTGAGAGAAAAGAGTGTGTTTTGTGAAGCATGGAGACTTCAGCCACGTTATCGCTGATAGTGCTCCTCAGCCAGGCTGCACCCGAATTTACTACTTCACTAGAGCATGAAAAACACAGCAAATTAAACTGTGAAGCGGTTGCTTGCTAGAGATGGATATCTTTATATTGGACTTCGGATTCTCTTCTCTAAAGTCCGCATTTGAAATTGTGTCACACCAAAGTGTAGCCAGCATCTGCTGCTACATTAATCTATGAGCTTATTTCTTTTTGAAGTCTCTGAGCAACTGACTGCAGCCAATTTCACAATATTAGATTCCTTATTGTCTGCAGGAAAAAATAAACCACTGCCATGTTTTTTAATTGGTTTCCTGACATTCCTTAAAAACGCTGCATCTAAATGTCACCGATTACAAGCTTATTTCCAGTCTGAAACATGTATGTTCATCCTCCCCTTCCTCTTTTAGGTGGGTGCATGTGGTTTGTGCACTTTATGTCCCTGGAGTTGCATTTGGAGACATCGATAAACTGCGACCAGTGACGCTTACTGAGATGAATTATTCAAAATACGGAGCTAAGGCAAGTTGTGAATTCACATCTTGACTCAGTTTGAGTTGGATTTTCATAATGATTAGAAATATGTTCACCTCTTCTAAGGGCAAAAGAAATACATTGCAGGCGATGAGCTGCTCCCCAATAGCACTAATGTCATATTAATTTTGGTTTTGCTTGTCTTGTTATGTTTAAACTGTTCTTTTTCAGGGTGGGGTGTTCACGTAACAAACAACTTTAATGAATTATTGACAACAAAAATTAAGTGCACAAATTAAAATTATTATTAAATATCTATTTATTGTAGTTCCATGGTCACTGTGAAAAGTGAAGTTATTGGAAACAGGTTTTTTTGCTATTGAGAGCGGTTGTATAGGCTGATTAGTGAAATGATTCGGTGTTTTTCTTTAAATGAACTGAGTGTCAGCTCTGAAAGCTGTAAGAATGATTGTCTGACAATGACATGCTTTCGGTTTCAGTGATGTTACAGCAGTGATCTTGAATATCTGAGCTACTTGGTCCAGTTAAACTCTGAAGCAGCTGGATGAGATAAAGATAATAAATGACATCAGGTTTCTATGAAACCAGGAACATGGCCAAGTAGCATGTTCCTGACAGTGCAACAACATATATTCACATGCTGCTTAGAAGAACCAAGCTGCTGTAATATGACGCAGGGTTCCATTCGGAAATCTTATTAAAACAGTGTGCGGCTACCTTCACACTGCTGAGAAAAATATGTTGCCTAACATCATCCCTATTGTTTTAGAACTAAATTCCCCCTAATGTATGTTCTGTTACAGGAGTGCAGTTTCTGTGAGGATGCCCGCTTTGCCAGGACTGGTGTGTGCATCAGCTGTGATGCGGGAATGTGTCGATCCTACTTCCATGTTACCTGTGCACAGAGGGAGGGACTTCTGTCCGAGGCTGCAGCAGAAGAGGTAGATATTCAACAGAAGAATCAATAATAATATCAATAAATCAATGGGATTCCTTATAGTAACATTTAACAGTTAGAATAACTTTCCAGAATAGCTCTTTATAATCACTTTTATAATAACTTATAAACGATATTTGGCTTGAATGTATTGTTAGTGTAATAACTTAAATTTAAAGGCATACCTCTGACATCATTATTAAATGCTTCTTGTCTTTGTGTCTCTTCAGGATATTGCTGATCCATTCTTTGCGTATTGCAAACAGCATGCTGATCGCTTTGACAGGAAGTGGAAAAGGAAGAATTATTTGGCTTTACAGTCATATTGTAAGGTGTCTCTGCAGGAGAGAGAGAAACAGCTCACTCCTGAGGCTCAGGTGACATTGTCTATGTATTTCTGTGTAAACCCACGTGGTGTAATTCCACTTTAAAGTACCATGGATGGTAGTGACATAAGGAGTTATTGAACAGTTTGTTGGTGTTTCTCTCTCAGGCCCGGATCACCACCCGCCTGCAGCAGTACCGAGCCAAAGCAGAGTTGTCTCGAAACACTCGGCCTCAGGCGTGGGTGCCCCGAGAGAAACTGCCCCGACCTCTGACCTCCAGCGCCTCAGCTATCAGGAAGTTGATGAGAAAGGCAGAGCTAATGGGCATCAGCACTGACATTTTCCCTGTGGACACATCCGATGCCAGCGCCAGCATGGACGGACGCAGGAAGCATAAGCAGCCCGCCCTCACAGCAGACTTCGTCAACTACTACCTGGGTGAACAAACTTCACGGTCAAGGCTATGTGCTTCATTCTATGAGGGATCAAAGAGTAAATTAATCTTGAAGTTCTGAATTTATGTAGCAGGTATTTCCTTCCTGAAGGAAAAAGGATAAATTCATTAAACTCAGAATGAACAGGCCAAGAAAGTATTTACCCAGCTTTTTGTAAGACCTTTCTATCATAGATTTGGCTCACAGCATCTTGCAGCAACATTAATCACGTTAGATAGAGTTTCTGTTTTGAACTAACAGATCGGATTAAAAGGAAATTATAGAAACAGGTTGTACTGAATACTACTATTCATAGGGATCCAGTTCAGACTGTTGACTGCAGGTAAGATACTTGTTGCTGAGAACTCCACAAACCCCAACTTCCCAAACTCTGAACAATCCTTATATGAAAAACCATGGAGCTGCTTCTAAAGGGTGCGACCTTTCTGGAGATCATTCTATGTCGGAATATGTTTTTAGTTTCTGTGAAGTGTGCTACATTTCTGTGATCACCATCTATGCTTCATTATATTATATATTACACTGACTGGAAGAAATGCAGTTTTAGCTTTGCTTGCATGTGAGAGTGCAGTCCTTCAAAAGTTGTAGCAGTAACTTAAAGATTTCACAGGGAGCAAGAAGAATTTATCTGTGGTAGTGTTATGAGCGAATCAGCCTCCATCCAAGGAGGGATAGTCAGTGTTTCCTTCACACCATTATATATTCAAATAAAATAATAATTATAAATGTGTTTACTTTCATAAATGCCAACAACACCCCTTTTTGTGTCTTTTTTTGGCATCCAAGATCTTTTATTTTTCATTTGTTAGATCCAAAGAAGTGTGATGGATATTATATCTGTAACTTGCAATTAGCTTTTCTGAGAATGCAGACTAAAGAGGTTTATTTTACCAAATAAACGATGGGATGTTAGTAACCTTGAGAACTTGGTGAAATTAGCTTGCAGAGGGCCTATCTGCCATCACTGCTTTGTCATGTGCTTTTTCCTGTATATAATTTGGGGTTGTGCTATTGATTTTTGTCTCATTGTTATTCAGAGCGGAACATGCGAATGATCCAGATCCAGGACAACATCTCTGAGCAGAAGAACTTGAAAGACAAGCTGGAAAGTGAGCAAGAAAAACTGCATGTGGAGTACAGCAAGGTGAGCAGCGCACATTCTGCCTCTGTCTCTGCCAGTAACTCTGTGTAGAGTTCTGTTTCACTCCATGACTCCGCTGGTACAGGAAATAAGCAGGGCCTGCATGCAGAGTTTCAGACACAAATCAATACGCACATTTTAAGTGCCCGAGCAAAACTGAATGAACTTTGTCATTTAAAATGTTCATTAGGAAAATACAATTATATCACTAGTTTTTCAGTAATCATGTTTATTGTAAACTGTCAGCTGGGCTCAGTATTGTTCTTGTTTTTAAACAGAATTTAAGTTTAAGCCTAAAAGTAGATTAGTTAGAAAGGCCCAGTGGCTGTTTAAGCTGAACACCACAGTGCATAATGCTAACATGTTACAGGCTTTTATTTTCTGCCTATTTTTCACGTGTTTTATGAAAGTGTATAAGATGTTTTATTCAGGGGCACCGATCAAGCATTTACTGACCAGTAACATTTTAGAGTTTTCTCTAAAGTCTGACCTGCTGATTCTGGTTTTCTCTGGCAGGATCATTAGACCTTCAGACACACTGGTGTACCTGGTTTAGCCTCAACCGTGAAAGGAAAAACTGTCCTCCACGTGCCCTGATAGAGAAGCAGTCATATGTCCCTAACCTTTATCTTAGTTTTAACTAAACATGAAACATCCCTGCATTGATGTGGTTATAGACCAACAAACAACCAGTAATGGCTAAATAAATATTTTTAACAATTCTGCTCCATAGCTTTAGCTTTGTTGAGGCCTCACCACAGATAGAACAGTAATCCAGTGTACTGGTTTAGGATTGCTGTCAATTTTTTACACTAAAGATTGCAGAGGATTCCTTATAAACATTATTTACTCTTCAGGGTTCCAATAGGAAAAAAGTTCAGATTTTTGTTACTATTGTTTAGACAGAGTATGCATAAGGAAATGAAAATTATTGGAAGGAACATTTGTCTCTCTCTCCCAAACACATATATGTGAAAAGATAGAAAAAAATATTTCTATTGTTTTCATTGTAATTTACAATACATAGAAACAATAGAAATTGTTTTTCAGTTTCCCTAAAAACAGTTCAACACATTTCTGACCAATAATAACACATCTGAAAAATTCAGTCCGGGTTGGGATCCGGTCATAGCACAGAGACAGCCTTACTTAAGATGTAACCTGGATCTGAACAAACCATCAGGAATGGGATGTGAGTTCAGCTTTTAATATTGTTGATTTTACTCAATTGACTCATGATGATAAGCAGTTCCAGAACTGTTCTTTAGTTCAGTTCATGTCTGACAGACAGAGAAGTTTTTGGAAGCATGGAAAATGTTCAGTAATTTATGGAGTTCCGCCAGACTCAATTCTAGGTCATACGCTTTAATGGGAATGATCATCAAGAGTCTCCTGATGACGACAAATTCACTTTTTTATTTGTGCTTTAGCAATGTAGTCATGAATAGCAGAGAATGTTCATCAGGTAAATCAGAACAAAACTGAAGTTATACTTTTTGTAAATAAACCTCAGAGAGAAAAAGTCACAATAAAACTCTAAAATCTAGGAATGAACTTTTCAGACCACATTACTTAACATTTTATTTGACGCTGAGTTTTTTTTTTACCTCATATTAAACATCTTACCAAGAACACGTTTTATCACCTGGAGATCATTGCTAGAGTTCATGTATTTCGGTCTCTTTTGAGTCCAAAGACATTAACACATTAATGCTTTTATAAGTATGGATCACACCAATGCTCTGTTTTCTCAGCCCCTCTACATTTCCTAAAAAAATCAGCTGAATGAATGCTGACAAAGACCAGAAAGATTCCAAGTCATTGCTCCACTTTTGAAGAATCTAGCTTGGCTACTTGTGCCTTTTAGAATGAATAGTGAAGCACTGTTAAAGCTATTAATGGTCTTGGCCCCACAGATGTACCAGGTCTGTATGAGGCATGCAGATTGCTCAGGTCTTCTGATGATATCCAGCCATTGTCTGTGAAGCTGCCTTCCTGCAGACCTGAAGGCAAACTAAATACTACCTAATGTTTCATAACTAATCTGTTTTTATTACACTTTTAGTTTGGCTTTATATTTTTACTATTTATTGTTTAGTTTTATTTATATATGATATAAATGTATTATACTTATTTTGTTTTATTATTCTGATTAATGAATTTATATGCCAGTTTTTTCAAATAGAATGCTTGTAATTGTCAATTATTATGCGTGTTTAATCTCCGTATTTAACACTTTTATCAGGTTTCTCTAGTGTTTCCTCTTTGTAAATGTCATTATTAACACACTTACATTCTCCCAGTCTCTCAGACCAACATGTCTACTCATTTCTGTACTTTTTTTCATGCTTAATCTGTTGTTTAGCTCATTATTGCCTCTGCTTTTGTTTTGTTGTCTTCATTCTGTTATTGCCTCCTGATTTACCTTCTGTAAACTACATCGTGTTTGCTGTCATTGCTGTGAATGGAAGGTGCTCTAAAATAAGGACTGATTGAGGATGGATTTATTGATTTCAGGGATTAGAGCTGCGAACATTACTAACACAGTTGTCTCTGCATGTATTCCCCAGAGACCTCAGATCCTTACCTTAACTCTGACATTACCAAAAGGGTGCCAACCTTTGAAAATCCAGGGTATCCCATGATTAAAAACATGAAAGATCAGCTTTACTGAACTCAGCTGAACCTTCCAGTTATCTGCTTTGAGATTCTCATCTTAAACTTTGGAACCTGCTGTTTTCAGCAGAACACAGATATTAATAATATAAATGACAGATTTCTTAGCTGTGCTTGTGTTCAGCCAGTTACTGTACACACCTAGTTGCCTAGTAGAGGATTAGTATTATACTTGGAACTGCTGGTATATCTGTTGTACTCTGCCTTATGTTAACGTTGTCTATAGTCTTATAGGTAACCCAAGATAAAGTATGAACTGTGCTAATTTGCTCCCATGTGGAATTTGGCAAAGGATGCAGTACAGTCGAGACAGTTGAACAGGTCATGGCCCGTTATGTGACTACACTGGCATTGCTCTTGGCTTTTTGTCTGGTTCTGTTGTCAGTATTTAAACTTTGTTTTAGTGACTGAATGGCTATAGCGCACTTCATGTAAATGGACGGACCTAGAAATGTAGCGTTTGACTTATTATTGTTACTTCTCAAACATGTGACCTCTGTGAGGTGATTGCCACTCCATCTGTCAACATGTGGAAGGGAATCCAGTGGCATAATAAGACTCACAGGAGTTAATGTTGCATAGAGGAATGTGCTGCACATGTTGAGCTATATTAATGGAGTGTGTGTTGCTAATTGCAATGCTGAGTTGCTCCTACATGGCCTCGGTCTCGGAGAAAATGCCCTAAGAACTCTGGCTTTGACTAGCAGACAGCAGAACATGATGTTTTCAATTGTCTTTTTTTATAATAAGACACATCAGCTTGTTTGTTTCTTTATTTTGTACGTCTAATACCTTCCTGACCATGATGTATACACACAGGTACATCTAAAAAACAATTGAATATCGTGAAAAGCTTATATATTTTTTGTCACTCATTTCAGAAAGTGCAATATTGTACATTATACAAGTTGTTATTTCTTACAATTAAGTGTCTCCAAAAATTTAGAATATTACGTAAGATGAAGAAAAAGGATGTTTTCAACTCCTTTTGCATGAATTACTGCATCAATGCGACGTGGTATGGATCAGCCACTGGTTCTGCTGAGATGTAATGGAAGCCCAAATTGCTTTGATACCAGCCTCAGGTCATCTGCCTTGTTGGTTCTGGTGCCTCTCATCTTCCTCTTGACAATAATCTATATAATCTCCCTATGGGATTCAGCTCAGGCCAGTTTCCCGGTCAGTCAGTAACACAATGATCATTGAAGCAGCTTTTTGGTACCTTTGGCAGTGTGGGCTGGTACCAAGTCCTGCTGGAAATTGAAATCAGCATCTCTTTACCGCTTGTCAGCAGAAGAAAGCATGAAGTACTTGGATATGGCACTCTGTGACCAACCAGCTTCTTTAGCAATGACCTATTGTGACTTACTTTCCATGTTTAGGGTGTCGAGGACTGTCTTCTGGACATCTGTCCAATCAGTGGTCTTCCTCATAATAAGACTGCTGATTGGACACCCTACTGACCCAGACTGGGGGATCACTTAGAGGATCAGGAAACCTTAGCAGCTATTTTCAGTTAATTAGCTTATTAGGGTGTGACACCATGAGTGTCCAGTATTTAATGTTTGAATAATATTACAATTTTCTGAGACACTGGATTTTTTGTTTCCATTCTCTATAACGCATAATCATCAAATTTACAAGAAATAAAGGCTTGGAATATTTTACTCCATGTCAAAGAAATCCATTTTAGCTTTACTTTCTGAATCAGTGACAAAACATATTGAAGTTTTTGTGGTAGTCTATTTTTTGAGATACCTGCAAAACACAAACTACACCAAAAAAGTCTCATCTCACTTTATCTTAGAAAGTAAACAGGCTCAGACATGAATCTGTTTGCTTTTTCGTTTTTTAATAATGAGAATGAGTTATTTCTGTTGGCCCTGCAGCATCACTGCTTTTAGCTGTAGTGATCCTGATGCCTCATTCGTACCTTTTTCTCCTGTAGCTCTGCGAGTTCCTGGAGGAGCTGCTGAATGTGAACGGAACCCTGCGGAGTGAAGGACAGGCTTTGTGGGCTCTGCTGGGCGGCATCGTGGGCCAGGTATATTCCCAATCACTTCTTTGTTTTTCCCTGTTGCTTTTGTTTCCAAGTGTCATGTGTTCCACTCACTGAACATGCAGCATGATAAATCTTCCCTTTTTGTGCAATTTGTTAATACCCTTTATTCCTTCATATTACAATGACTGATTGACAAGTCATTTGCTTTCAAGTCAGCTTCCATGTCTGGTTCCTATGGCAACTTAATGCTAACATGTGCCAAAAAATGTTATCCTGGTTCTCCAAGCAGGGTGAATTAGATGTCTTGGCTGACGAGCCTTCTTGCCATGTGGATTGAGAAGAGGTGCTTCTCTAGAAAGATACAGCATCATAGCGTAGGCGCTAGAAGGGTTGTAGGCCACACAGGCATCACCATCACCTGCCAGTCAATATAGCTGTAGTAAAGAATATGCAGAGAGGTTGATGTTGTGTTTTTATGACAGTTTGAGTCATTCTTTTTCTTCTTGTTTAGAAATGACAAAAGGAGAAATTAGGAGTAAAAAGTCAAATTGTTTTCATAGAGTCACACTTACCTGTAACCAAATGTGTTTTTAATGGTGTCTTTATAATTTGATTCCAATGTCCTGATGTGTATCCTGTATGTCAATTTGGGACAGAATATAACAAATATTTAAGTAAATGTCTCTACATTATGCGCTTAATATTGACTTACTGTGATTGTATGGTGTTATTCAGTCCTTTTAAAACATTGTGACTCATAGCCAGATCAGTCAAACCTCAGCTTATGTAAAGCTACTACTGCTATAAATATATAAATGTGCAATTTTCTGAAGAGAAAAAAGAACAATTATATATATTAGTTAAACACAGAGGTGAAGCTGTGACTATAGTTAATTTTGGTTCAACAAGAAATCACTCAGATACAGCTGTGTGCCTGACTTATTTTCTTCCCACAAAGCTCAGCATCTGTGTGACTGCTAACTAAGAAGAACATTGCTGCTGTTTTAGCAGCAGGCACACAGGTGACTATAAGCAGAGAACACATCATGGACACAAACTGTTTAGACTTTTACCTTCAAGTTGGTGCTACAGAGCGCTAATGGCAAAAACCAGGCTGGCTCTCTGATGAACACTTAACAGGCAGAGGACCCAGATCAAGCGATTCTGATTCTGGTTCAATTTCAATTTAATTCAATTCAGTTTATTTATATAGCGCCAATTCATAACACATGTCGTCTCAACACATGTTCAAGGATTCACTGTAACACTTCAGATACTTTGTGGTTTAATTTCTTTGTTCCCAAAGCTTCACTATCCATCTAGATCCTTGTATGTTGTTTGCCATTTTTAGATGAAGTTTTGTTGTCCTTGGTTTACCTACCAATGCTGCAGCTAATGACAAATGGGACTATGAAATACTGAATTGCATAACAGGGATCATTTTGAACTACAAACAGGGACGCGAATGATATTGCATTTAGGAACTTTTAAGTCTACTTAAAAATGAACTTTAAAACTATAAAATAAACTTAAAGATAATAGATTAAAGAAGAACAGAAAAAAAGTTCAATTTCTTTCAGTTCTAGTTGGGCTGGGCGTTCTACTCAGGGCCAGTACTATGATGTAATCGGACCCTATAAATCTAAACTGCTTACTCCATGAGAGACCTGCAGACCTCTGGGGCTCCAGGTCTCTGAGTTGTCTTTTGTCTCTTAGTTTTTGTGCAGGTATCAAATTAATGTCTCTTTTAAAACTATAGTAACTACTAGTATAAAAAAGAACAGTTTATTAAAAAGGTGACATATTAACAGATTGTAAAATTCGTTAAAATAATGAAACTTTATAGATGACGCATTTTTGCAGTAAAGCACTTTTGTTAATAAAGTAACAAATTGATTCATAAAGACACTCGGCTATCCCTGCTTGACCTGGATAGTATCATATCTGCAGTACTATCAGTGGAGAACAGAAGGGTTTTCATTTATAACAACTTTGACATCTAGAAGATATATGACTCTCTAAATCCTTGAAACACTAAATTAAAAGTGTAGCTGTTGAGAGTATGAATGTTGCAGATAAATGGTCAAATGATGTTAATACGGTTGCAGGACAGATAAATGGACCGGAATGTGGAAGACTGGCGCTGCTTCTGCAATGACCAGCATAAATCACCTCATTATGAACATTCACAGTATAACTTGTAGCATCAGTCATAGTGCTGCATGCTTTTGTGTCATCTGTCTGCCACATTTTCATCTTCTATTTGTCATCTTGCCTGTGCATTTGTAGAAATAATTGATGTCCCCAACTGGGACCAAAATCAGTCATTTAGTACACAGTTGGAGCTTTTGTTCCTCCCAACATTTACCACCCCTGGTAACTTTATATGAAAATGCTCAAATGTTACTTTCCACATCCTGCTGTAAGAATTAGGGGCTCACAGAGCTAAAGCACCATAGATAGTCTCCCAGAAACCGCTTTCAAAAGAACTTTTGGCCCTTCTGTTTTAGGTAGTAAAATACCTCATGGATACTATAGATGTATTTAATGGGGCAAACACCTTGGATCGGACTCTCCTAGAAGATGCTTAACTGGTATTCATTACATTACATTTTTGCTGTTATACTTGGAAGACAATACTTCTGATTTATTGTAAACAGTCTACGATTTGAACGTGACTGTTTGTATGACTTTAATACAGACTGTTTCCACTACATGTCTTAGAGCATGGTCTGATTAATAACCGAAGATAACATTCACACCCTTGCACCACTTCAACACCTTATTGTGCCAAAACAGAGTTTCTCTTTCATTTCAGTTTCGCTTCAAACCTGTTTATTGTTTTGTATTCTGATGCATTTTTTTTTTACATGAAACATTTGTACACCTTATACAACACTCTAGAAGATGATGACTGAGTTCTTCAATGGCTGAACATTAGTATAGTATTAGACAAAATACCAACAAGCCACTGGAAAAAAGAAATCTATGACCACACGTGAAAATCAGGTAACTGTAATTACCAATCATTTTCGGCAGCTTATAATAAATAATACAAACCTGCAACCATCCAATGATGTCAGTTTCAGACCTGTGTGATGAGAACTGATAGAAGTTTTGTTTTTTAGGTCAGAAGAAAGATTCTGTTTCTTCTGCAGTTTTAGGAGATAAGGGCTGCCTTCAAAACTAATGTTTTTTTTTAGCATGTGGAGTTAACGGGTTAGTTTGGATTTATTTAACTCAGGTTTATTATCAGTTGTAGTTCCTTTAGCTGAAGTAGATCCATTTCATATCACAATGAATTTCATTTAGTCAGATGGACCCCTCTTCTTGTGTTTTATATCCTGGTTGTTTCCAAGCTGAAGTACGTCAAGAAGTAAGATGTGTTGCTGATCTGCTGTTTTCCTGCAAAGGATGTTTTCAAACAGCTGACATAATGGAACCGTTCAGGAGGTTTCTACTTCTTTGGTCATCAGTGACACCATTCAAGACGTTGAGGCAGGAAGAGTGCTAATAAAGACAACGTCACAAAAAAACAGTCTCTCACAGCATCTTATGTAAAAAAGTTTTTAATCACAAATATTTTATAATACAAGCTAACCTTGGATTGAGTCTATGTGTTACTAAAATGATTTTGTCTGATAACCGAGTGTCTTAGAGCAGTATTGTTTGGGACTCTCACTCTTTACAAGATTTGATATTGCTTCCGGGTTTGGTTCAAAACCCTCCTTAGAATCCAGGGATCTTCCTCTCAAAGAGTAGGTTTCTTAAAAAAAAATGTTAAAATGAGCCTTAGTGCTCTTCCAGATGATTTGCATACAGTTTGCTGAGAGTGGCTACCATCACTGCTGCTCTCCACATTCATCCACAGGAAGCAACAAGACGTTTTCATAGCAGAATCTGGTCTAAAATCAAAGCAGCTCAGATAACAGTGACTGTAGGGCTCATGCAGGCATGGATTAGTCTAAAAGCTGAACATGACGCATACCCTCAAAGATGGTGATACAAAAGCCTCCTTGCCTTAGCAAATGTTGATTAGTTGTGCCACAGTTGTGCTTTTAAAGTTTAAATACAAAGTGGTGAATATACTCTGAGCCCACGACAGTGCCCAACTTGTGTCTGTATTAAGATGACTTGATGGATTTTCCATGGAAATACAAGAATCCATTGGAAAGCCAAACAGCTAAATTCCTGACTTCCTCTAATTCACTTTTAGAATCTGCTTCTGTAAACTTTGTTGACTGCCTATAAAACAGAAACAGCTTTATATTAGCAGAAATGACTCTTTCTTGGCCAGATGCTGGTAGACCTTAGTTCAGGCTGAGAAGGTGGCCTTATCAAACCCTTGTGCTTGGGTCACCTGAAGCCTCTATCAGGCTTCTCTGCAGGAACGCTGCCTCAGGGCTGCAGGCATAGCAGGCCTGCTAAGATTAGAATGTCCTCAGGGAAAACCTTGTCTGTTTAGTGCCAGACTCTGTCCCTACAAGATAAATTTTCTAATTAACCTTCACACCACTGAGGTTTTGATGAACATAATAAGACTCTTTGCTGTCATCTTACATCTGCTACATACAGTAGGTCTCACTTATTTTCTTAAATGTAATTGAAGTGAGAAGCAGTCTGTGACTCCTCTTATTTAGCATGTTGTGCAATTAAGATTGTTTGGCTATTAGCAACTTTTAATAATTATTATTGATAAAATTAACAATAACGTTAAAATATTGCATTTTGGTCAGACTAACAAATCAGGGCACCACCTGATCAGGAATCATTAGCCCAGCAACTTTCAGTCAAGTGTTATCCAATGAATACCAGCCCAATATGGCTTGGTATTATGGAACAATGGATAGAAGAGGGAACTCGAGCTCTGGCATTTGATAACCACAAGCTCTGCACACATATGGAATAAACACAGACAGCTTCTGTCCAAAATATAATATAAGACTCAGCTTTAATTAACAATATTTCAACTATAAATATAAAAATAAACAAAAATAAATATAACAAACTTTAACTAGGCTGAGAACAATTCAACTAAAATGATCAAGCAAAATGAAGGAATAAGGAAAACTAATGAACTATATAAAAATGTAGGAAAAAGAGAACCAATAAAAATGATGCAATGATATTACAGTTCAATGTGGATATGTATGTTTAAGAACCAGGGTTTATTTAAAGGAATTTGGAACTAAGGTCAAATGAGTTAATATTAATATTAATATCAATGTACATATGAAAGCTGGTGTCGCGTTATGACCGATCTGTGTTTATAAGAATAAAATTTGTCGTAACTTTTAAGCACAACACATCAATAAATAAACTAACCTCAAGGCATAGAGGCCTGTAGACATTAGCTCAGCAGGTAGCCTGCTAGCACTCAAATGGTTTAACTTTTAGCATCACAAACAAAGAAAAACACCATGAAATAAACAATAGTTTAAAATGAAACAGATTGTTTCATTTTAAACTAATGTTCTTTGCCAAGACGCCACCTCTTACGTGAACGGTTCCGTTGAACAGGAGTGAAGAAGGTCTGAAGGCCGTTGAGTTGCATGGTGAAGTTTGAACAAAGAAGACTGCTCTCAGTAGCAGATTGGGGTACCTTCTGCTCAGACCGGCACGCAGGCAGGCGTATGATGCTGACATTTCTATGCTGTCTCCTCTCAGCAGGGGGGAAGCTGCTTTACTTGTTACGATTAGAGATACCATGTCATCTGGGGGAATCTTTGGCTCAGATTTCTTTTCTGCAGAAGCTCAGAATGAAAGGTTTAAGACAAGCTTGACCTAATTTACCCCGTGGTATGCTGGATGCACATATAGCAGATCATACCTTAACCTTTGGTGGTTTTTCAATTGGCGGGTACACGAACGTCAGATTGTTGTCAACAAGTCTTACTCGCCAGCGAGTTTCAAAGATATACAGGTCGTCGCACACTGTTCACCTATTGTCTTAAGCTACAGGTAAAGGGAAAGAGAAGTGGCTGGAGAAGTGTTTTGTTAGTGGCTCCATGACATCACATGGATTGCAACTGTTACTCCTCCTTCCTGGGCATTACTAAAGTAGGTAACGCAATTGCAATGCATTTAGGTTTTTACCAGCCTGTCTCGATGAGCTGGGTTCCAGAGCCCACGCAGTGGGAGGTGAGCCCGAGTATTTCTAGACGATATTTTTTACCAGTCTCTTTGTTTTTTTACAGTTCAGTCCATGTTTCATCCCATGGCTGGAGCCACTGCAGAGTCTGTTGTCCCCTCTGTGATGTTTGGAGCAAATCTGGCTACAAACCAACTGATGACTGTGTCTGATTATAATAAACTGGCATTTTATATACTACATTTCTTTGTTTATGTAGAAACTGAGCACTCCAGCAATTCTGAAAGCTCCAAAGGAGAGGAAACCCAGCAAGAAGGAAGGAGGAACACCAGGGAAGTCCTCAAGCCTTCCAGCTATTCTTTACAGGTGAAAACATGGAAGTAGACCTAATATAGACCATGAAGTTAACTTTAATTGTGTTTTCTCCTTTCATTTGGTGCAGTTAGGAGGAGATGTTCTATGTTTTTTTTGGGTTTTTTTAGATTTTGTTTGTAGCATTAGTGGCTTTTATTTTTTTCAGTGGAAACGGGAGGAGAGAGTTGGGTGGTACACCATTAGCTTTGGTTTAGGGGTGTACTTGTTCTATAGATAGATTTATTTGAACTTTTATTGGCAATCTCATCAATTGTATGTAAAGACTCAGTGTTGCTCCTGCTTCATAATATCTGTAATTTCATCTGCCATTCTGGAGCTTCTGGGCCAAAGCCTGATTGAGTAGAACTTTTTCCTGTTTTTGTACTGTTTGGGAATTATCACATCTTGTCAAAGAGGCAATGTCCTGGCCATGAGTTAAATTATATTAACCTTGTGAAGCAGAGCTTCATCATACACCGATCATTGCCAAATGTTTCCTGTATTGATGGTTGAAGTTGCTCCAGGAGAAAATTTTCACTGCGCTGTTTATTCATGTGTTCATTCTAATTGAGAACCAAATACATACATGGATTGGATCACGGTGCATCACTAATGGCACAACTTTCATCTTTTTCTTCTCCATACAAATGTTGTTTTAGATGTCCCAAACAATCTGAAGGAAGACTGAGAGAAATAACTTTGCAACCATATCTTGCTGTCAATCCTACAACTTGCTGCAGAATTCCAGTCTGTCCTTAATAGTTTTCTTAGACAGATGAGGCCACTTTGCTGTGTTTCTTGTCACAAGACCGTGTGCAAATGCTGTTTCACTCACCTGCCGCTGATTCTGAGCATGCTCTGCCCTGGGGGCACCTAGATTCTAGAGAAGCTGGAGACCATTCTGACCCCCTTTGGACTCTTGGAGATTTTTTTTATGATGAACCCTTTACCTTGAAGATTTTAATTGTTGAGATATCTATTTTTTCAGCAATAAGTAATTTTCTTAGCAATAAATACCTGACATGTGAAGTTATTTTAATGCTAAGTAATGATTGCTTCAGACGTTTCCTTGCTAACACATCTGACCCTCCTCAGTCTGCTAATTAGGTAAACAAAGTGATTGCAATTGGACACAACTTCATGTGTGCTTATATGACTGAAATAGTTAACATTAAATACTACTGAATAATACTGAGAGCTAATACTGTCAACACTGAAATGAAATTGGCACATCATTTTCTGCCAGAGCAGAAATTCAGTGAAAATGGGGTTTTATATACCCTCAACGTTTTGAGCTTTAACCCTTCAAATATTATGAATTGTCTCTAGCATAATTTACACCATAGAGTTTGGAAAATCTTTGGACACAACTTTGTAAATTTATTTTTAAGCACAACATAAGGTTGTTAGATAGATTTGTTTAAATAAGGTCACTGTGTTTAATCAGTTTCTTTGTTGAAACAAAAACAAGAAACCTCTCAAATGTTTTATTCTCAGACCCAGTTTTATGAGATTGTTTTTCCTGCAGCTGTGGGATCTGTAAGAAAAATCAGGACCAACATCTGCTGGTGCTGTGTGATACGTGCAAACTCTACTATCACTTGGGGTGTCTGGAGCCTCCACTGACACGAATGCCCAAGAAGACAAAGAATAGCTATTGGTAAGATGCATTCAGACACTGCAGTGTTGGAATTTATTGTTTCTCTGCTGAAACATGGTTGAGTTTGTTCATGTGAGTAATTCAGAAATCGGCCATCGGTTCTGTTCATGCTGATAAAACAAGGCTGATGGGGAATGCATTGTTTTAATCTACACATCTAACAATGCATTTCTAACAGCTGAAGTGGTTTTCTCAAATTGTGGGTCATACTTGTTCTTAGGTTTTATAACTTGAATTAAAATAATCAGACTAAACGTCTTGCTCTGTTCTGAATATTTGTTTTGGAAATGATCATTTTTTGGTGTTTTTAACTTTAGCTGTGTTGATGCAATGAAATAACATTCCTTCTGCATTGTGTCTGCCATTGACTCCCATTCTAAAGGCAGTTTTTGCTATCATCACCTCTACAGCAGTTCCTTTTTTATCTGGTTTTTCAGTTTTGTTGATTTCCAAGCGGTGGAGACATTTATGTCATGTAGGTGATGAGACCAATGTTTGTGTATGGGTTGTAGGAAAATTAAAATTATATCCAAACCAAGATAAAACCTATATGTACAGTTTATCATCAAACACATACAGAAGGGCCGGACCACCAACGGTGTGTTAGTGGTCCGGCCCTCAACAACAGTCAAAGTTGCCTACCCAGTGTGCTTACATGATAGAACTAAGAAAATCAGGATTATTAATATGTATAACACTACTGGTATCCAATCTAAAATTTGCCAGTTTATATTGGTAAAGCAGCTTTAGGGACAAAGTGAACTTTGACAGGCTCGAATCAAAGTAGACACAATGTCATGGGACAAATTAATTTAGTTTGGACTTCTTCCTCATGTGTCTGTTCTTCAGAAACCAGAATAACTAGTCACACCTCAGTGTTGGTTGGGCTGTTGGTTGCATTCCAGATGTTTGTTAAATTCAGTTATATAACAGTTAGAAATTGGATCCCAGTCACAACCTGTAACTATCCCTAGTTAGGAGTCTAGGAGTCCGATGAGAGAACCGCTAATTTATATAGAACCATAAGGTTGGGTAGGCAGCATTCTTGTGACGTTACTCATTCATTCTGCGTCTTGATTTGTCTTTCCTAAAGCAGCTAACGGTGGGATCTGGAAAGGATTTTAGTCGCATTATTCCTGACATTTTTGTTTCGTCTGTGGGAGTGGTATTATCAGATAGCAGATGCAGAGATGGTAGAAATGTCACCCTATACCTTCCCCTCCCACAGGCTGCAGGTTCTTATCTTGAGAAAAGATTTAATGCTTCTGCCTCTGCACATTTAAAAATCCAAATGTATTGTGGTCATTAGAGAACAACTAGAACTGTTATAAAATTGAAGTGTCTTATCCTTCCACGTTATAAACAATAGTAAGAACGACAGCTGGTTATTGTACATGATGTCCTTGTGTTTTTGTAATGATGCTGGTCTGTGGCTTGAGTCATACATTCTGTTTCTAATAAAGCTTCAGCTTCTTTTTTGGTTGAAAACTAGGCTCCATTTGAATGAAAAACCATGTGTGGATGAAGAGTTAGTAGCCAAAGGCCAGAAAAGCTGCAGACATCAATGTTCCTACTCCCAGCAAACCCAACCAGCAGATGCTGCGTTACCGGGTCTGGTTCCTACTATAAGTACCATTCAAAATGAGCTCAATGAAATGGTGTTGTTTACTGCCAACACAGTAAACATCACTTGCAGTGATGTTTACTTTTCCTTTATCAGTCCACTGAGTTGCAGTCATTGCCTCTTCCCCAATACCATTTCCACAGTCTTGAGTGGGTTGAACCTTGGTTTATATGAGGTGAAGAGCTTGTGTCAGATTGTTCAATTTGGAAGGTGTTTGAATCACTCGGGCTCTGGGTGACCCGTTACCCAGTTTGCCATAGGAGACCGTACCAGGGGCATTTAAGCCCCGGACAACATAGCCTCTAGGATCATTCGAGCACTCAAACCCCTCCACCACGTTAAGGTGGCGGTTCAAGGGAGGGGTTATGAGGACAATTACAATGAGGCACATGACGTTATCCGGGACAGTGGAGCCGGGGTCCCCCCCTGGAACGAGAGATGCAAGACCATCACTGCCTGCAGTGGGCACCATGAGTGACCAGTGCAAAGAGGATCTGGCAGCGAACAAAGGTAGACACCTCGACAACCCGATCTCCTTATGTTTAAACTGGCTCCAGGGGCGTGGAATGTCACTTCACTTGGGGGGGAAGCAGACTGAGCTTGTGCGGGAGGTCAAAAATATCGGCTAGAAATACTTGGGCTCACCTCCCACTGCGTGGGCTCTGGAACCCAGCTCATTGAGAGAGGCTGGACTCTCTTCTAGTCTGGAGTGACCCACGGGGAGAGGCAGCGGGCTGGGGTGGGTTTGCTTGTCGCTTGCTTGCCCCAGCTCAGCTATCTCATGTTGGGGTTTACCCCGGTGGATGAGAGGGTTACATGCCTGCGCCTTCGGGTTGGAGAGAGGTCTCTGATTGTTGTTTCGACCTACAGGCCAAGTGGTGGTGCGTATCCGGCCTTGTTGGCGTCCCTGTCAGGGTTGCTGGATAGTGCCCCTACTGGGGGACTTCATTGCCCACGGGGGAAATGACGGTGACACCTGGAGGGGTGTGATTGGGAGGAATATCCTTCCCGATCTAAACCCAAGTGGTGTTTTGTTATTGGATTTCTGTGCCACTCACAGATTGTCCATAGTGTTCAAAGCATAAGGGTGTTCATCGGTGCAGCTGGCGCCAGGAGACCCTAGGCAGGAGGTCGTAGTCATGTCTTTGGACCTTCGGCCTCATGTTTTGGACACTTGGGTGAAGGGAGGGGCTGAGCTGTCCACAGATCACCACCTGGTGGTAAGTTAGATCCACTGGAAGAAGAGGAAGCCGGAGAGACTTGGCAGGCCCAAGCGTTATAGTGAGGGTCTGCTGGGAACGTCTGGCGGAGTCCTCGGCCAGGGATGTACTCAACTCCCATCTTCGGGAGAGCTTTGACCACATTCCAGGGGAGGTTCTATTGTTGATGCTGCAGTCCTTAGCTGTGGCTGTAAGGGATGCTGTCAAACTGAGGAATCAGAATCAGCTTTATTGCCAAGTTGGTACATACAAACAAGGAATTTGACTCTGGTTTTTGTTTTTTGCATTACAGAATATACATATATACAATATACAAAAGTACACATACATAAATAAAAAGGTGCATTTGCAACATCTGTATGCTGTTGTTTGGTACTCTGTTAAATGTTCAACAGAGAAACAACCTGGGGGAAGAAACTGTCTCTGTGGGAGCTGGTTTTAGTAAACAGTGCTGTGTAGCGGTGGCCTGAAGGTAAAACTCTAAACAGTTTATGTGCAGGGTTTGTGGGGTCTGCAGAGATTTTTGCAGCTCTTTTTCAGACCCTAGACCTGTATAAGTCCTGGATGGAGGGAAGGTCAGCCCTGATTCTCTCTGCAGTCCTGATTATTCGTTGCAGTCTTGACCTGTCCTGTAGTCATTTAATCCTAGGATGGTAGGTTTCTTGGGATGATGGTGATTCGTTTGAGGCAGGAGGGGACCTCACACGTCTCCAGTGACTTGTTGAAGATCCGGGTGAAGATCGGAGCGAGTTGATTTGCACAGGCTTTCTTTGTTTTCATGCGCTGAAAGAGCCTGTTTACATCTTCCTCGGAGATCTTTAGTGCAGGCAGATGGACTGAATGGACTGAACTTATATAGCGCTTTTCCAGTCATACAGACCGCTCAAAGCGCTTTACACTAGAGCCACATTCACCCAATTGCACTCACTAACGCTCACACATTCATACACCGATACGCAGATCGGTAGGCAACTTGAGGTTAAGTGCCTTGCCCAGGGGCACATCGACCTATGGCAGGAGGAAGCTGGAATCGAACCCACAACCTTCTAATTGCAAGACGACTACTTTTCCTACTGAGTCACAGTCGCAGAGGATCTGAAAGTAGGGGGGTTGGTTTCATTTTTGCTGAAGTTAAAGGCAAAAATGTCCATGCGATTTGCAAGTTATGTCCGGCAACAAAGAAATAATCCACATCCATGACCAGTAACTCCAACCTTAGCAGATTGCATCATCTCTATGGTGACCAAATCTCCCAATTTTTACGGGACTCTGCAGCATTTGTCCCTCAAACAGAAACAATGTCCCGCATTTGACTGGATCAAATTCTAAAGTCAAAAATTATTCAGCTGGAGCTCTTCTGAAATCTGCAGTTATTGTCACAGAGCCGCATCAGTTGTCAATCAAAATACGCAGCAGCGTCCCATGTCATGACCAACCTGCGCACCACGATGCTAGTAAAATAAAACAAGAAAAGGATTTTCTTGTACAGGTCCTTCTCAAAATATTAGCATATTGTGATAAAGTTTATTATTTTCCATAATGTCATGATGAAAATTTAACATTCATATATTTTAGATTCATTGCACACTAACTGAAATATTTCATGTCTTTTATTGTCTTAATACGGATGATTGTGGCATACAGCTCATGAAAACCCAAAATTGTGCAATGAATCTAAAATATATTAATGTTAAATTTTCATCATGACATTATGGAAAATAATGAACTTTATCACAATATGCTAATATTTTTAGAAGTACCTGTATAGCTTACATCAGTTGGCTATACAGAATATAATGGAAAGTATGTCATGGAAAAGAAAAGGGATTGTTATGAAGTTTGCCAAAGTTATTATTAATTTCACACGGAGGGGAGCCCGATATGAAGCGGCACTGTAAAAGTGAGTAGCACAAGAAATGCACAGCTGAAAACCACCTGCCGTTCTAAGGTCTCCTCAAACCCAGTGATGACTGCCAGACAGACAAGGTAACAGCAGCTGAGATTACCTGTGTTAAACTTTAAAAGCTCTAAAATGCACTAACAGACAAAGCAGAGATTGATGAATGTAATGTGAGATCTTAGTTAAAGTTTATGACGTCATCGTAGTGTTGGTAATGTGTCCTTCATAACCACCCTTGTTGTCCCACATTCGGTTTTTTGATATCTGGTCACCCTAATTGTCACATCTTTGTAAAAGCGGAGCAGGAGTTTGGTCTGCATTGCCAGCACTAAGTCGGACCTGTTTCCGGTGCATGTTCGACTCCAGCAGGTCTACTTTTTGTCAACGGTCCTGTTCATAATTTTCATGGACAGGATTTCTAGGTGCGGCCAAGGACCGGAGGGGGTCTGGTTTGGGGACCAGTGGATTTCATCTCTTCTTTTTGCCGATGAGGTTGTCCTGCTGTCCCCTCTTGCCAAGACCACAGCATGCAATGGGGCGGTTCGCAGCCAAGTGTGAAGCGGCTGAGATGAAGATCAGCTCCTCCAAGTCTGAGGCCATGTTTCTCGACCGGAAAAGGGTGGCTCACCCTCTTCAGGTTGAAGGGGAGCTCTTGCCTCAAGTGGAGGAGTTCAAGTATCTCTGGGTTTTGTTCACGAGTAAGGGGAGAATGGAGCAGGAGACCGACAGATGGATCGGTGCGGCCACCGCAGTAATGAGGACGCTGTGCCGATCCATTGTAGTGAAGAGAGAGCTGAGCCAAAAAGCGAAGCTCTCGATTTACCGATCAGTCTACGTTCCTACCCTTACCTAAGGGCATTACCTTTTAGTTTTGACCAAAAGAACGAGATCCTGGATACAAGTGGCTGAAATGAGATTTCTCAACAGGGTGGCCGGACACTTCCTTAGAGATGGTGTGAGGAGCTGGGCCATCCGGTAGGAGCTCAAAGTAGAGCTGCGGCTCCTCACCATCAAGAGGAGTCCGTTGAGGTGGCTCGGGCAACTGTATCGGATGCCTCCTGAACGCCTCCCCCTGGGAGGGGTTCCAGGCATGTCCCTCCTGGAAGAGGCCCAGGGGGTAGCCCAGGACACGCTGGAGGGACTATGTCTCTCCGCTGGCCTGGGAACGCCTTGGGCTCTTCCCAGAGGAGCTGCAGGAGGTGTCTGGGGAGAGGGAAGTCTAGGCGTTTCTACTGAGACTGCACCCCCACAACCCGGTTTCGGATAAAGCAGGAGAAGACGAGTATGAGTATTGTTAAATTCTAAAAAGAATTTAGTTTGTTTTTTTAAAGATCCTACAAAGTGCTTATGTCCATTTGACCTTCTCTTGTAAATGCAATTTACAGCTAAGATCTACTCTAATTAGCCTCATTTTTATCATTTGAACTACTGATACCGAAATAAATACAAGTTGTGCCATGGATACCAGATGGCTGGCAGGCAGGCAGGCAGACTTTCTCTCTCTCTCTCAATTCATCTGTCTCTGTCAATTCAACTCTCGCTCTCTCTCTCTCTCTTTCTCATGGTAAAACCTACTTCAGTGTCCAATAAAAAATAAAACATTTGGACCATTGACAGTAAATTCCATGTGGTGACATTTCTTGGTTTTCTTCAGGCAATGTTCTGAGTGTGACCAGGCCAGCAGCGATGAAGCTGACATCGCCATGGAGACATTGCCTGATGGCACCAAGAGGTCTAGAAGGCAGATCAAAGGACCAATCAAGTTCATCCCTCAGGAGATGTCCCCAGAGCCCAAGAAACAGCAATTGAGAGGCACGGTGAGTACTGATGAACTGGAAATGGAAAACTGAAATGTATGTCTGTGCTTCTCTCTACCTCTTTTATTTGTTAATTAGAATGTGTCTGATGGATGTGAGGGCTAAGTGATTGCAAGTAGTAGTAATCTGTGTTCTCATGCTGATTGCTCATTTTCATTTTAAGGTTCAAAGTTGCACAAGCATGAAAAACTGATTATGACGTATTTACCTTGAAAAGGCATTAGTTTAAAACAGCTTTGTGGCGGGGTTTTGCTGAGGGTCGTTTTCTCCTGCTCGAAAGGAACAGGAGCTTCCCAGGACAGGAGTTACAGGAAAGATTTACAAACACGGAAATGAGATAAGAGGTCAGATGGTATAAAATATATTTTTCTTTGATTTAGTCAGATGACCCACTCCACTTAAAACCCTGGAGGTCTTTATTGACCTACATTGTTTTCAAACAGTATCGTGTAATTTTGTTTTAATAAAGCATAAATATTGCTATACAGTACACAGAGTAAGCGCTGCAGCATTATAGTAAGACTCAGATACAGCTTGTATATCTTTCAGTGCATACATACAGTAAAAAAGAATGAGTAGCTATTGAATACAATTCAGTCCTCCCCAAGTTACACTGATTCAGTGTTTTGATTCAACATAATATGGAACAATAGGGATGAATCAGGGAACTAATGCTTTGGGACTGAAATAAAATAAATAAAAATAAATAAATAATAAAAAATTAAAATAACTTGTTACATTATTTTAAGAAAATCACATAAAGATCTAGTATAATTATTCCTGCAGATTAACTGCTGAGTCAAAAAAACTGCCTTCCCTGTTCCATTTACAGCAGATAGTTTAGCTGTGGGGAAAATTAGAAAAATATCCAAACATAGTCAAGAAATAATGAACACATCATGTGGTAAATCTGAATAGTTCATATACTACTGCACACTGGTCTGCACTGTATTTATTCCACATGTCAATGGGGTGTCTTCAGGCATAATAGTTAATCCAGATGATCAGGGTGAATTAATATGTGGTGGACTGATGAGGCCTGAAAAACTACAGCTACAGTTCCCTTCCCAGACACTAGGATTCATTACTGAGAATAATAATTATACTCAACAACAGGAACAGAACCAGATGGTTTACATGGCCCACTTATATAATATGCTGCTTTTGTCATGTAAAAATGTTAATTTAATTCAAAGCATTGATTCTTAATGAACAGCCTGATGTTTATGTGGCAGATGTATGAATAGATATCTGCTTACAAGTACTTTTATCCAGAGGAGTCGACATGGCACATGCAGTAATTGAAGACGTTGATATATGAAATGTAGGCTAATATATTTTAAATAGAATTTTTTTCTAGATGTGGTCACATCTAAACATGTTCTCTAAATGTTGTTCTGTGCATTGACTGCATCAGCCAATGGAGGCCCGAGACTGCCGGGACCTGAAGTAGATGCCAGGAGTTGGACCACCACCTTGTCTGTTAGATCTGAACAGATCTGTTCGTACCCGTGGAAACAGTTCAGAGCCGATGCTTCTGGATTTCACTCAGAATCCACATCTAAATGGTGCTGCTCTACCCATTCACGCAATATCATACATCTAAATTAATAGGTTAATCTCCACATCCCTGCACCAGAGAAAGCATTCAGACATGATGTGTTCACTGAGTGTCAGATAAATGGAGGACAGTCCATGTCGGAAGGGCTTTTTTCCTATGTGAGCTATGAGCAGGAATAGAAGCATCTCTGTGCTCCTCACTGGATCCTGCTTATCTGGACTGACCATGCTCTTATCCTGTAATACAGAGCTGCCTCTCTGCTCTCTTGAACAACAGTTTAGATTGATATCAGACAGCTTGGAGTCTGGGGGTTGTGATGTGTGCTTTTGTTTGTTACTGTCAGAGCGTGGCACATTCATTCCTGAGACTTCAGCAGGAAAATGAATCTTTGGGTGACAGTTGATTCTCAAAGCAGCTTCAGTCTGCACTTCGTTTTTCAAATAAGGTATGAAGAGAAGGAACAGTGTCTCTGCTGTACACTCGGTCCTCTGCCTGTGTGGTGAACAGTAGAGCGTTCCTCTGCTCTAGTTTGGGGCTGTTGGTTCTCAGATATGGGCTCTAACACCCTGCTGGGGTTCTCAGGGATTAAGCAGCCTTGTGATTTCTCAGACAGCCACTGTCATTCACGAACAGCACTTCAGTGCAGCATTTATCTTCAAATGCAAGGCATGCAATGGCAGCAGCTAAAAGGGCCCTGATTTGCATTTTTAATGCTTTTAACAGGGCACCCAAGTCATTGGACTTCTCTAAAGCAATGTTTCCATTTATCACGACTTGCTAATCGACCTCCTCCTGGCCTCTGCATGCATGTGTGTGTGTCTGGGAGTTCATTTGTCAGGAAGGAGCCTTTGTGTGTTAATAAAAACAGATATTTTCCTCTAGCAAACGGCTTTAAACAGTCCAGTGGCAGCTGGGGTTATTAATGGCTTATAGTGGGCAGTGTCTGCTTCAGTTAATTTAATACAGTGCCTTGCAAAAGTATTCACCCCCTTGGCTTTTTAACTATTATGTTACATTCCAACCTGTAATTTACATGTTGGAAATGAAATAAATATATATAAAAACAGGATTAGGAAAAAGAAAAACCAGATAATTGGCATGTACATATATAATCACCCCCTTTGCTATGAAGCCCCCAAAAGGTTCTGGTGCAACCAATTACCTTCAAATGTCACATAATTAGTGAAATTGATAAATAGTGAACACAGCTTCAGGTTTCTAACCAGGAACATTTGGCAGAAATGTTTGATGCTTATCTTGAAATCTGCAGCTGTCACTCTCCCAGATTTAATGTCACTGCCCTGTTTGCTCCATGATATGTTTTATTTTTGTTCTGCTTCAGCAGTTCACTTCTCATCAGCACATCTTACTCCACCAACATTTGCAGAAGAACCTGCTAGACAAATGAACCCCATCCCCAGAATGTGTTGGTATTTTAAAAAGTCATTGGCTTTATTAAAAATTATGTCGTTCTGTTAAGTAGTCTTCTAAATGATTTTAATCTGAAAGTAATATCCAGAATATTAGTATTTATTTCTTATAATGGAGCAATTTGTTGCCTTAATAACAGACCATCTGAAAGTGAAGATAAATGTCCTACTAATTAATTTACTGCTGCCTATTGTGGTAGAACCTGGAAACTTCTCCATATGAACATGTGTAATTAATCAGGTGAAAATTATGTCAAGTTAATATGTCTAGTTACTATCCTGTCCTATGCTCTGTTAATTTCTCTAATCCCCGGTAAAATTTCTCATGCTTGTTAAAGATGCACTGATGTATTTAATTAAAAGATTGATTTTGCATGGGACATAAAAACGCCTGCAGTTTTAATTTCCTCACCTGAGCAGAGCCTGAGATTAGCTGTGCTGTGTGGCTGAGGAGTTTTCAGCTGATCCAGCTCCTCAAATGCACACTTTCCTCCTCATGCTCTGTCAGATTTCCTCACCAGACATTGCCTTCAATGTAGAATTTATTTAATAAAGTTGGGCATTATTTTACACTGCAGACCCAGGAGTAATGGAGTTCTGAAGATGCCAGTTGGCAGCATTCTTGCAGTTAATGTTCTTAATGATAACTCCTCCATCTGGCGAGTGGTGGCGAGCCAAAGGCAACAGATGGAATTGTTTTCACAATCTGTTTAAATATGTTGTTGATTTTTCTTCCCTTTTTAAACTTCCCTAGCAGTTCAGATGCTTGCTTGCTACCAAAGAGATGTTGGATTTGTATTTCCTTTCATGCACCAGTAAGCTTTCTGTGAAGAGATGGCATACTTCAGACCAGTGATGAATTCTAGATTCTTACCGGGTTTTTATTAGCCTTTCAGTGAAAAACTTCAGCTGCTGTTATAAAATAATTAGGAGGCATATTTGTTTCCACAGCACCACTGAAAAACATGGCTTCCTTTCTGTCTGTGCTGTAATGAAGAGATTAAGCCTTTGATTCTCTTGTCTCTCCATTAGTGAAGCATACTTGGTAAAAAGTGTATCCTCAGCACATTTGACCTTCATGTTTTTGGGAGGTCTGTGTGAAGGTACAGTACAGACCAAAGTTTGGACACACCTTCTCATTCAAAGAGTTTTCTTTATTTTCATGACTATGAATATTGTAGCTTCACACTGAAGGCATCAAAACTATGAATTAACACGTGGAGTTATATACTGGCCACTCGTTTTTCTTTACTTAGCTGCTTTTTTCTCGCCGTAATACAAATTCTAACAGTGTATTCAGTAGGACTATCAGCTGTGTACTGTATCCACCTCCTGCACAACACAACTGATGGTCCCAACCCCATTTATAAGGCTTGAAATCCCACTTATTAAACCTGACAGGGCACACCTGTGAAGTGAAAACCATTTTAGGCGACTACCTCTTGAAGCTCATCAACAGAATGCCAAGAGTGTGCGGAGCAGTAATCAAAGCCAAAAGGTGGCTACTTTGAAGAACCTAGAATATAAGACATATTTTCAGTTGTTTCACACTTTTTTGTTCAGTATATAATTCCACATGTGTTAATTCATAGTTTTGATGCCTTCAGTGTGAAGCTACAATATTCATAGTCATGAAAATAAAGAAATCTCTTTGAATGAGGTGTGTCCAAACCTTTGGTCTGTACTGTATGTTGCAAATAAAAGATGTTTGTATCTGTCTGAAAACTGCATCTCCGGGGCAACCCGTTGGTCAAGAAATTTCTGTTCTTTTTCACTCCTGAGTTTTTTTCTGCAAAGATTGTGAAAATTTCTAAAGATGATTTTTCAACTTAGAGATCATTTTCTCAAACAACTGACAGTACGTTATGCCACATCAACTAGACCAAGCACATCAGCTACTGGATGTGTCCTGACAGTTCGGATGTTTGTGAAGGTAAAACATACCGCAGTAATAAAAGCTGTGGAAACTTCAGCTATCCAATGACTTATACAGTTACCCTAACAACTGAAGGGGAACCTGGGAAGAGACACTACTGACAAGTGAGTTGTATTGTTTTCTTAGGGGGACAAGTGTTACTCCCCTTCCAAGTACTGTTGGATCTGTCATATCTTAAAGGAGGCTCTACTTCATCAATATCCCCTAGAGAAGAGAAGTCTTGTATTGTTTAATATGTTTGGTATATATGAAATGACAACCAGCTACTTGCTATTTGTCCTGTTTCACAGTTTCCTTTCAGTCAGAAAGGTCTCTGTTAGATTGCTAACAGACTCAGGCTTCTGTTTAAATAACCACAGGCTTGTTTGAAGACCTGTCTGGTGAAAATGTTACTGCAGTTTATTGGTTTGAAAACCTCCCTTATATAAATACAGAGATTTTTTACTTTGTACTTGTTTTAACATGGCACATATCCACTAGCGCTAAATCTAGTTCTTGTCTCATTAAAATATAAATGCTCAGGGGGTAATCTTCATCAAGTGAGATTAGAACTAACTTCCTGTCCCATCATTTCTGTTTCTGAGGTTTGTGTTCATAACATGACAACCTGGAAAGGTTCAAGTGCTATATACTTTATGAACTGTAAGAAACTGTGATGTTGCATTTCCACTTATATGCATGGTACAAAACCAGTAAATATGCATTGTTATTCTATTCTCTCCTTGGTTTGGTAGTTGATTCCTCAGACATTTAATGAAGACAGCTTTGATGTGTATGTTTTAGAGTCTAAACGCTGAGTTGAACAAGTTGAATGAAGCCTACAGGAATTTTTCTGGTGCTAAAGTGAAATGTTTGTGTTTCACAGAGAACTAGGGGGCAGAAGAGAAAGAGAGTTCCTATCGCTGAAGAAAGAGAAGAGAAAGTTGAGGTTAGTCACATCTTCATCCTGCAGGATACTGTTGAGAAATCTCTCTAAATTTAACCTTTTCTTATTCTTTCTCTTTTTTCATTTGGTTTTGCATCAGGCTTACATTAAAATGGACTCTAAATCGTTTTTCCTAAGCACATTAAAATTCCCCATTAATTTAATCCTACAAGTCTGCTTTCCTCAGGTGAAAATAATGGGTTTAAGTGAATGATGCTGAATGCTGGGTTTCTCTGCCTAGTGCATCAGAAAATCTGGTCTAATACTTCACTTTTAATTTCACCCGATTCAAGGATGTTGTTTGTTGTAGTCTGAGACTCGCACCTCAATTCTTAGTGTCAACACTGGTTCAGTGCGCTCTGGTGACCCTGAGGAACCACTCTGTACATGTCCTTGAGTGGTTGAAAACAGACCAGGTCCATTCGTGTAAAAAAAGGGAAGTCAGCTAAGCATTTCATTTCTGTGGAGGATTTGTACCTTTCCAGCCCTGGTTACCTCTGTGACTTTCAGCAAATCTTACCACCTCCCCAGTTTTAGGCTGTATTTTTTTAAGGCTCAGACAAGCGCCCATCCAGCTCTCATTTCTAATCAGCCGTGTTTCCATAGGAACCACTGCCACGGGAACGCAGACAACGCCAGTCTGCAGTGCAGAAGAAACCCAAAGCTGATGACACAAGAACCGAGTGTACAACTTGCAAAGGACCAGGCGACAATGAAAACCTAGTGAGGTGAGGTAATGCGTGTGGGTCTAAAATAATCAGCATGGGCTATTCCACAGGGTGTGTGTGTGCGTGTGTGTGTATGTGTGCATGCATACCTTCAGAGGTCCATATTTGTATGTGTGTCTCCTGGAGGAGCCATATCCTCCAGATGATTAAAATTCAGTCTTCATTAGACCCTGGCCGCTCGGGCTCTGCAGAATGTGGGGGCTGAGGTTATCCTCTCTTCAGGCCCCTATATTGACCTGCCACATACATTTGCTCACTTGATTAAGGTGGAATGAATAGCACAATTAATTCCCCTGCTTTCCTGAGATTTCAGATGTCTGGCATCTAATCAACTGGATTCTTCTTTGTAGTTGTTTGAAACCCAGCAGATGCCTTCATAGCACACTGTCATGTAATAAACATTTTACATTTAAAACATAACATCGGCAGTGTTATTTTATCCTGAAGCAGGTCAGCTGAAGTGTTGCAGGGATTTCTGTATCTCATGAAATAGATAGGTAGAGTTTCTACATGAAGGGTAATCATTTCTGAGGTTTTCCAATGGAAAGACATTTCCTTTTGTTGATATCTGAGACAGAAGATATGTTGTAGGTTTTGTAAGTGCACAAACCCACAGTCATCGTTAAAAGAGAGTAAGAGTAGACTATGTTAATTCTAGGGTTTTACGTCTCAGAACAGATATCAGCAGTTACCAAAGAAAAGTCATCTAGCTTCCATTAAATCTTTGAATGGTTATAAAGCCATTTCCAAACAATCTGAAGCCACTGAGTCTACAGTGAGAAAAATATAGAAAGCATTTATAACTGTTGCCAGTCTTCCCAGGAGTAGTTAGTTCCCCCTCCAAATTATGCTCAGATAATTTATAAAACAGATCCAAGAGTCCCATCTTGGACTCTACGTTCATCAGGTAAAATGTTAGTTAGCAGTTTGGAAAAAAACAGAGCAAATGTGAATTCTTTGGAAGGGTTGCCAGGAGAACGCCTCCTCGCTTTGAAAAGGCTATGGCTGCACGGCTCAGGTTGGCAAAGCTGCATCCTGATGAACACAGTGACCTCTGGAACAATGTTCTTCTGACAAATGAGTCCATAGTAGAGATTTTGGGCCCTAATGCACAGCACCATGTTTAATGAAAACTAAACATCACAAACACTTCAGATCAACTGTTGACAACAGTGGTAGAGGGGCAATGGTTTGGGCTTGTTTTGTAGCCACAGAACCTGAGAACCTTTCAGTCTTTGACCATGAATTGCCCTGTACATAACAGTTTGGTAGAGTCAGATGTGAGGTTATTGTCTGACAAGGTCAGTTTTGACCAGACTGGGTCATCAACAGGACAGTGATCTGAAATACAGCATCTGGAACAGAATGACTGAAAAAACTATTCACTTTATAAATTAAAGCTTAGATTAATAAAAAATAGAACCTGATAAACTCCTGATCATTTTCTGTCAGATTCTAATGCATAAAACCTTTGACCCTTTCTTCTATGACTGCAGCATCAATCTTTCATGTCTTCTAAGTATCTTATAGGTGCAAGGCTAGAGACCCGCTACTGTACATCTGAGGTTCCCACTGGGCTTCCATTAATATAGTAATAATGCTGACCTCTCATGGTCTCCCATCCAGCCAACACAAACAGATGCAGGACACTAGTAGTTAATGATGTGGTAAATAGTGCCAAGTTCCGATGTTTCCTCGAGGAAAAAGGATGCAGACTGGAATCTGTTTGTGTCCAACATCTGCAGCACATGTTGTGTTATTAGTGACTTGATTTAAAGAATTCATTCATAGTGATTTTGTGTTTACGATGTGCTACAGTATGTAGTCCTAGCTGTTCCTACATGCAGATGGAATATTTCCAAGTTGTCCCATTTATAATTGTACCATTTATTTATATATACTTTTTTCATAATTTTACACAGTAAATATTGAAAGATAGAAGGCAAGAAGAATCCCTCTATGATTATTTGATCTTTGTGTTGATCTTTTTTGTTCGTTTTCCTTCAGTATGAATGCTCCTGATGCATCTTTTGAGATTTGATGGTTTCTGCTCGGGGGGGTGGGGGTGAGGTGTGTTGCCCTGACTCTTTCTATCTTTGCATTGCACAGGTTGTGAAAGCCGGGGCAGCCACCTCACCTCCCATAAAATGTCGGGACTGATGACCCTTGGTATAGAGACAGAGAGACAAATTGAGGCTCGAATCAGAATGAGGACAGACACCTTCACATCTCTTCACAACCACGTCTGAACCAAACTGGACCAGCAGCTGTCCAACGAAAATTTGACCTGAACTGTTTGAATCTAAAACAATGAACCTAAAATGCTGACATTTCTTTTCATTCTTAGTAGGTGTGGGCCTACAATGGCTTGTACATACTGACAGTATCGGAGTGGATTATTATGTGCATCAGTAGTTAGATTCTTCAGTACAATATTTGTTCATGTAAGGAAAGGAGTTTTTATTGATATAGTTAATTCTCTTTACAAGCGAAAGGCTGAAAAATGTCAGTTATTGTTTAGAAGTTATTGTATTACTATAGTGCTCCATTTACCCACTGAGTCTATTAATTTATTTCTAGCTGCACCCCAGAGGATTTTGGTTGTTCTTTCACCTTCAGAATGCCAACAGCAGAGATTTTTCATGAGATCTTTAGGATTACAATCCAATCGCTTTGGTCTACAGTGAGGAAGCACAAACTTAGTTCAGCATATTCTCCAGTTGCTGAACCTTTCTTTAGCAGCTGGTTGTTGCGTTCTTCGTCCCAACTCTATCCTCTCTGTGCCTCACCCTCAGCCAATAACTTGTCATCTCTAAGATCAACATGAGATTGTTCTGCCTTTTTTGACTGGCTGACCTTCTAATCAGTTCTCATCACTACCAATAATTGAACTCAGATGCCGGTCACCCTTAGCAACTCAGCATGAATAATTGGACCACTTCATCTTAGGCCTTCTTGTGTTACAATGTTTTTTTAAGTATGTTGAGGACCAGAAGTACCAAGAAAAGGAATCTGTCTCTGGTCCATTTAGTAAAGCACTGAAATAATTCTACTGAAGCATCTCTTATAGAAGCAGACTAGTTGTAGTTAGCAGTAGTAGCACTAAAATCTGAATGTGTTTGGAGGGAATTAACATGAAGCAGTCTTCCAGTGTCTCAATATGTTGAAGTGACAGTTAAACTGACACATCCTTAGAAATGTGTCCTGCTTTGTCTCCATGTCTCTGCTGGGCCACAGTGCTGCTCGCTGCCCTGTCAGAACTCATGACAAGTGTCACATCTTGGCCTCACATGTCACTCTGTTGGCCGTTCTGGCCCCATATTTGCATGCTTTAGGGAGTAGTTAGACCAGTCCAGTTTGCTGAGGTTTTTTCCCTCTGCAGAGTCAATCCAGCAACAGCAGCACATTGGAGATAATAGCGGAGTGTCATCCTGGCTTGTTACCAGTCATTTATGTTTCAGTTCTAAAGTGCATGGCAGTGTATTTGCATAGATTAGGTAAATATTATACAACTTGTAACTAAGTGATGTGGTCTCACAGAAATCTAAATGCTAGGTAGTGTGATGATGTGTACAGTATTTATTGAAGAGGCCGACCTGTGTGTCTGTTCTGTGCCTGTGCAGCTTATTGTATGTGGATCTTATCTTGTTTCGTAAAGTCTGGTTTTTGACGTATCCGGGAGACAGCTATATTTTCCTTGCCAAACATTTGTTTACAACTTTGCTTTGAGGGAACATTTCTGATTTGTGTTGTACTGTAATATGAAGTCAGAATGTGAATGTTGCTTCTGTTGTCTATATGAAGTATTTCAGCTTCTGGCTCTTAGCTCTTGGAAATTAAGTAGAGCTTTAATAAACTCTCGTTTTTTTTTCCACCTTATTTCTGCAGTGATAAATGAGTGTCAGACAGCTAATTAATTGTTCTAAAGGTGCGGCATCGGCGGTCCGTTTGTGCGTGTAATGCCCCCTGTCAGCAGTGATTTATCACCTGGGAAGTGGCCCTCTTGTTTTCATGGGGGCAGCTCAAAAGAAATGTTACTTCGCAACCTACGCAGAGTAAAGTCTCAAATGCATCTGCAAACACATGAACTTCTGCTTCAAATAAACAACAGAACCTCAGATGCTGATGATGATTACCTCGATTTTTGCTTTTGTCCATTTTCATCTCCTTATTTAACCATGATGTCCCGTTGAGATCAGAGATTTTTTACTAGACAGACCTAGCCATGACACCAGCCACACACACCTAAACTATATCAAACAATAAATAAAGGTTACATTACTGGCGGTTGTCAGCTGCTCTGCACACCTTTATTGTCTCCTTTGTGGTGCATGAAAGTGAGTGGACATGAGACACAGGAGAGATTGCCATTGGTTGGACATGGGACATCTTACAGTGTGTGGACAACAACTAATAAATCAGCTAAAAAGACAAACTACTCACTATATAGAAAAATAATTTATCCATACAGCATTTTTTAAACAGCTGGCCAATATAAACCCAGTTTGTCACAGAACATATTTTCTGTTGAGGAGAATCCCAGCAGGAAATCAGAACCAAATCTAACCAAAAACATATAAACAGAAACTATGAGGTTCAGGTAATCACCCTGGTTATTGACTAGTCCCTGGGATCACTCCATAGATCAGTAGGAAAATATTATATAGATAAAACATGAAAAGGGTCATTATTATACAGAGCATCATGCTAACAATGGTTTACCATTTTTAGGCAGAAAGCTGTGTAGCAGTTCAAAAGGTCAATGTTCCTGCAGCAGCTTTGAACCAGATCATGAATGTACTTTTATAACCTTCACTATCCACCACAGGACCTTTATGTCTGAAATATTGCAGCTGGAATACCACACTAAGATGCAGTATCATGAATGCTGGTAAGGAGTGATGCTTCTTCAGATAATGTAGCCTCTGCTGTTTTGTTCTTATCTTCCGCATACAATCTAGTGCCATTATGTTACAACCCAGTAGAGTCAGATTCAGTAGGACCTCAAATGTCAATCAGTAAAAACGGATCTAAGAAAACTGGTAGAATATGTTTAATCGTCAGGTTTTGGTTAAGGAATGAGACAAAAGCTCAGAGATTCATGGAGTGGAGAGGATGGGGGATGGAAGGAAAGAAAAGCTAGCAGGGAGGTTCTGGAAAGCAGTAACCTTTCTGATGATGAGTGCATTTCCTATTACTGCTCTGACACCAGATCCAGAGAGATGATTTAATGGCGGCATTTTGTTTTTGCTGACTTCACCCTTTCCCCCTCTATTAAAACAGAAAACTCACAAGCTTGGACTGGAGCTGTGTGGGAAGAGTGGCCAAGCAGCTAAAATCTATCACTCCTCAGCTTCCTTTATGCCACTGATTCAGCCACTGTGTTGGTTTTCCTAAACGCCCCCTGAGGTTTACACTTTTTATTCCCCAACCTCTTTACTGGTTTCTTTTTTGTATCCCCCCCATATTTTAGTTATTACACTGGATATAAATCCTGCAACTTTATGGCCGCCATGTAGTTTAATACTGACTTTTTCCTGAATCTCTTAAAAGAAATCCAAAGTCTGATAGATGCCACAAGACTCCAATTTGGCCTGCACTGCAGGGGGCACAAATATGTTGTCGAACTGGTACCCAGTTAACTAGGGCCCCCTACTGGAAATTCCAGCCTGCACCTGGTGAGAACTGGAGAAAAGTTCTTCCATGTGCTCCTTTCATCCTCTCTATAGTCGTGAATGAGTTTTGTCTAGATTGGCTAATAAAAGTAGCTGCTCTGATTTGTCTATATCCATAGGTGCGATTTCAGCACTTCATTCATTACTCTTCCCATTTTGTAAAACAATGGCTCTTTTATAATCTTGCCCTGACCCAATAGTAGATCAAAAAGTAGGAGGCTAAAAAAGTCCAATAATCCACTCCTTTCTGAGGTGCACTTTGTCATGGATGAGAGTCAATGGCTTAGTGCTTTGTGTCATATTGATTTCTGTCACGTGGCCACTCCCAGGGTAATTGCATTGCCCACTTGTGATAAATTCTCTGCCTTGTTTCAGCCTCTTGGTCACAGACAACAGAGCTTTTCCAAATAGAAACTTCAAGGTAAAACACGGACATTTGAATGAGTACAAAAGTGGAGCACCATTAACGGGCTGTGCAGATCTGTTGCTAGATGGAGTGCTTCTTGTACAAGTGTTCACACCTGCCACTAAAATGGGTGATGAGTCAGCAGGTCTGCTGGTTATTGTAAAACTAAACTCAGATCCTGAACGTTATTATACATGATCACTTTTCAGATATGACCTATTAAAAGCAAAATAATCCCCAGAATGCTGAATAAACCCAAAGTAATATAACAAGACAGGAGAGCATAAAATGATTGGTGGTCTTACAGAGCTTTGGGTCTGCACAGCTCCACTGAAAAAGACACACTCTATAATTCTGACAGCTTGTTGTCAGAATGACATTGATTACCTGTGTGATATGCCAACTGAAAGCTCAGATTTCTGTAATATGTCTGACACTGTGCACGTCATGACTCAGCGTTCACACTGGGTTCAATCACCTTACAGGCAGCTCAACTCCGCAGAGTTCTGGCACTGATTGATAGTTTCATGACAAATATGGGCTATTTTGCATTTGCAGAATACTGACCGTGCAGTAAAACCTTTAAGCTCCCAAAATTAATCACATCATCAGAGTATTTCCATAGATTGCTCTTTGTTATAAATTAGACTGCAGTTTTGCAACAGCTTGCCACAGAATGTATCTCTCCAAACCCAGACAGAAAGACATGCCTCTGCATGGACATATCATGTTTTTGAATCCTTCCTTTTCGCACATAAATCATTCAGTTTTGGTCTATATAAAGTGGAACTGCAATGCTTTGGTCTGAACTCCTTGTTATTGTAGCTCCACGGGCTCCTCTTTTACCCTTGTTCTGAGGTGCAACTTGTTTTGGTCTGGTCTCTTTAAATGCTACTGAGACACTTCACACCTCGCCCCCCTTAAGGTCAAAGAGCATTCCTCTTTAACCCGTTTGTAAAAGAGATACAATTATCTAGTGGCGCAGAAACAAGACAAAAACGGCAAAAACAGTGCAAAACTGTTTATGTAATAATACTATTCAAAACAGAGAACGGTTATGTCCTCAAGGAGCTAAAAGCAGCTCAAAGCGATAGCAGTAACAAAACAGTGGCCAGGATGTCAGATCAGCACACAATATATTCAGGTCTAAAATGAAGTTTGGTGTCATTTTAGCGTTATTTGCAGCTTACCGCTTTGCTGTGTCCGCCGTTTCCATAGACAAAAGGAAATGACCCCTTAATCATACGAGATATTTCAGGTGAATCAATCTAGATAATGGTGGAGGTTGCTGAAGGAACTTGTCCTTGAAGTGGGGGAAATAGGAATTGGCCCACTGATATGGGAACATTTAAATGAAAAATAAAATTTAACCGGGCACTTCAAAGAGGTTCTGATGCTGCGGGATGGTGTAATGAATTGTGTGGGTTAATACACCTAACAACCGAACATTTACACTTATCCTCTTTCAGCATGTGCATATTAGAGCTTGGACTACAAAATAGCAGCGAGAAACAAAAATGGCAGATATGCGAAACTGGTAGCCGAATGTTCATGACCTTATTCAGATGTTCCGCAGCAAATATTGTGACATAAAAGTTCAAAAAACGTAACAGAGAATAGAAATAACTGAACAGACTAAAGGATATGACCCAAACAGAATATAAAGATCTCTCTGCAGCACCTGAAAGAGACTAACTTCAACTTTTCTGCACTCCTACAGATTCCTACAAGTACACAACTAAATGTATTTAAAGGCTAAAAAAACGGATTTTGCATATGTCCCCTTTAAACTGCATTGCTTGTGTTTGGGCCATATCAGGACAGCAGTCCATCAGTTTGCTTCTGAAAAAGTTTACCTTTATTCTGTGAAATGAATGTGGATAACTTTCCCAGAACCTTTCCTCAGTCTGCATTCACACCTTTATCTACAGGCTTTGGATTGAATTTATCAGGGCACATTATCCTTCGATCTAAACATTTCCCAACATTTCATTAGTGTTTTGTTTGAAAAAAGGGAAATTGTGGATGTCCTGATCAGGATTTTTTGTCCCTGATAATGATTCAAGGTATTTAAGAAGAGGCTCTGGTTGATTTAAAATCTCGCTCCAAAACTACATTAAAATTAATTAAACAGATGCCATTAATATGCTGGGAAATTCTGTAACTTCACACACTGCAATCAAAGATCCCATTTACTTCATCAGCATTACAAGTCACACTCCAATGACCCTTAGGCTGTACAGTTTATGTTTCTTTTTTTCCATTTCTTAACAGTGACACATGAATGTAGCCTTTGTGCTGGCTCAGCCTCAATGTTCTGCAACTAAACGGGATTACTAGTTAAAGAAACTGCTAGACTTTTCTGACCACACATCACCTGTATCATATAGCCATAGTTTTATCATACAGAAAAATACAATCATAGACCCTTGAACCTGTTGGGGCGGTTTGTCCCAAGGCCAATATTGTTAAGCATTTTGTGTAAATAAAAACAGGTTAAAAACAACCCATAAAATACTGAGTTTTCATGTTCGCACACAGACTGATGCACAGATCGTAGTAACAGTGAATGTTATTTAAAAAACTAGGGGAATGAGCAGCTGAGATCTCGCGAGAACTCTGCGTAAGTAATATGCATGGTTACATCGATTCACGTTTCCCTATTAGATACTGTTCCCTCTGCATCTCTGTGCTGCCTAGGCAGCAAAAAACGTGCGCGCTTGTTTCAAGTTTGTAACCGGTGCGATGTGCTCACGCCACAAGGGAACTATAACCACTGTGGAAGCTCAAACTTCGTATTTTGGCGTAGTTGACCTACTTTTTTGAGCTAGTGTTCTCTCAATATATACACTCATATTAAATCATTTTATGGATTTATACCCGTCGATTGATAGAGAGATGTATGTATGGATAGATAGATGTAAAAATAACAAAACAGGGAAAATGCAGGTAAACTAACAAACACGACAAACTCAAGGAAAACAAGCCGATAAACTAAAGCCAAGCATAGATATGTTTAAAATGCTAATCACTGTCTCATATTTTCCCAATAAACAAACTGGACGAGGAAACCTTTGACAGCTTGGAGAGCTACATGGACAAATGTTTTGACAATATTGTAATGGGCAAGCCACAAAAATCTGCACTCATGACAACACCAACATCAAAACTCAGCCGTTCAGAGTGCTTAGCCAGCACCTCCACTATCTCTTCAGAGAAGAGCTACGCTGATGTCCTGGACTCTATCGACAAGAAGCTAACCAGCCTGGATGCTCGTCTGGTGGAGGTTCTCCACAGGAAATTCCAAGCTCTGAGGGAGTCTCTGGAGTTCACCCAGGAACAACAAGCTTTGCTCACAGCTGAGAGCCAAACGCCGAGGGACCACGTGAAGACACTTACGGATGGAATGATGCAGCTGTCGGAGAAAATAAAAAATGACCATCTTGTATATATAGGCTCGGTTTATGCGGGACGACCTTGTCTTCTTCAGCATCCCTGAATGGGCAGAGGAAGACGCAAAATCCATAGTCCGTGAATTTCTCCAACGTCAGCTGAAACTCTCAAGTGACGAGTTAAAAAACATCACATTCCATCATGATCAGAAGACTGATCACAACCGACCTCAACCAGCTGTAGCAAAGGGCACTACAAGCAAAAACGAGCAGGTCAGAAGTCGGGCAGAAAGCTACAGGGAAGGAACTTCAGCGTTAATGATCAATTTCTAATGGAGATTCTCAATTGGAGGCAAGAATTATTCCTAATCAGGAAGAAATATATCACAGAAGGCACCAGAGCTACAATGGCTGTAGATAAACTCTATATTAATGGTCAGTTGTTCAGGGACTGGCCGATCACTCTGTGGCTTTATTAGGAGCAACAGCAGGTTAGTCTACAACATGTAATACTGGTTAGATAACTGGAAATTATAATCTAATGTAAAGCACAGCTCAGTATGATGTTTACATTGTTAGATGTGGGCGGGGCCAAGGCTTTTTGTCTCCTTTCATTTTGTTTGTTACCACATCTCTCTGTCACTCTTTTCTCTTTCTGTTACACAAAAACATGCACACATCCACACACACACAAATATTTCTTAACATAACCATATATCTCTCACACCCTCTTACCCCCAGCACCTTCTTAAATTTCAGTCTTTTTTTTCTGCTATATCTCTGCTTCTGGACTTTACATCAGGCAACCCCAAGCACTAACTATGATTTTACTTTGGTCCATCTGTTTCTGTGGTGACATGCGTTGTCCAACCTTAACTACACGTGCACAACTATGGGCAAACTAAGGTTTGTCACATGGAATGTGGATGGACCCGGCACCAGTGAGAAAAAGTTTGATTTTTAAGATTTAAAGAGTTATTCTGCAACAGCTGCAAATGATCTTAGATCAACTGAGTTTCCTAATTTGTTTTCTGCCTGCTATAATTCTAGGCAAAGGGGAGTAGCAATTTTAATTCACAAAAATATTAACTTTACAGTATCAGACACATTTAAAGATCCAGAGGGTAGATTTATAATAATAACAATATGTAAATATAACCAAAAGTTAGGTATAGTCAGTATATATGCCACAAATGTTAAAGAAAATAGCGGACTTCCACCAAATTCAATTAAATTCAAAAATACTTTATTAATCCCAAAGGAAATTAAATGTTGTTATAGCTCATTATGAAGGTTTCTTCAAAGAGTCGTTGTAGATGCTGATGGCTGTGGGCAGGAAGGATCTCCTGTAGCGCTCCGTCTTACAGCACATCTGAAGAAGCCTCTGACTGAAGACACTCTGTTGTTGTAGGACAGTCTCATGCAGAGGATGCTCAGGGTTCTCCATAATGTTCTTCATTTTATGAAGAATCCTTCTTTGCACAATGATCGTCAGCTCTTGTATCTCTGCCACCCTGTGTCCAACGAGAACCTTGTAGCGACAGGACTGAGAATGAAGCCAGGTAAGCACTGAACAACGCGTACTATCTCCAAGGTGAGTTCTCTCTTAAAGAGAATGGCTAATTGAGCAGCCACCATGGCTGCACACAGTTCCAGGTGAGGAATAGAGTCCACATGTTTAGGAACTACTCTGGATCAAGCAAGGAGGAAAGAGACGTGTCTCCGGCCCTCTTTATTCTCCACCCTCAAGTAGGCCACAGCTCCATAGGCTTGTTCTGAAGCGTCTGCAAAGATGTGCACTTCGTACTTGACAGCCTCTACATCAAAGGTAAAGGGCACATATGCTTGGGATAGGTAAGTAGAGGCAAAAACTGCAGTTCATCCTTCCAGCTGGACCAAGCTTGGAGCAGTGTAGCAGGTAGGTTGGGATCATCCCAACTTTGTTGCTTGTCCCATAGCTGTCGAATGATGAGTTTTGCCCCATTTGTGAAAGGCAACCGGTAACCCAAATGATCATATTGGGAAGCTAGAACTTTGTAGATGTTCCTAAGGGTCAGGGACGTCATAAGACACTGGTCTCTGCTTATAGCTCAGGGAATCTCTCTCCCAGTTCCAACTAAGGCCAAGTGTGAATTGAGGATTTATCTAGTCGTGTGCTAACCACAACTCTAGGCTGTGGGATCTGGCTTCTTGTGGTAAGTGGTCCAGGACACCCGGCTCATTGCAGGCCCACTGCCTCAGCTCGAAGCCTGCAGAGCAAGGTTTTAATAGTTTTGCAGTTTTCTTTAGTTTTTATTTTTATTTAGTTTTGACTTCACATTTTCAATTCTATTTTAGTTTAAATTAGTTTTTAGCATTTGTTTGCTAGTTCAGTTTAGTTGAGACATTTCCAGCTCAGAGATTAAAACAATTAAATGTTATCAAGATATAATAAAAACATTGGTAAAGTTACAGTTTCATTTATTTTAAAATATTTATTCGTAATTAAACAATAAAAATTGAGTGTAATAGCAGGAACGTCTATTCACACTGAGTAATACAACAAATAGTAGTAGTAATATCTGTGTTTTTTCCTCTGCTTTTTCTAACACTCATCTGCTCTTTCCCTGCTCTTAGCTTTACTCTTCTTTCTATCAGTCTATTTTCCTTCTCTCTCTCTAACTCTTCCAATTGTCCTCTGTTCTTTCACTCTTTTTTTCTAATAGTCTTTCTATTTTCCTCCTCTCTCCTTTTCTATCAGACGTTCACTATTTAAAAAAGAGAGAATATAATCACAATCACAATTTAACAAAAAAAATAAGATTTTTGTTTCAGATACCCTTTAGTAGTGGGATATTTTTAGATACTAGGAAACTAGGATAATCCTGTAAATATTAACTTTTCTTTTATTATTTAACTATTTTCCTCAGTTGATGAAATACCAAAATTGCCATGTTTAGCAAAAAAATAAAATAAAACAATTACTTGGAGCTACAGGCTCCTACAACAGAAGCACCATTTAACCATCATTCTAAGTTCATGCAGTTCTTGCCTCATTCACTTTCGTGTTACTGACTCCTTTCAGTAACTTTCATAATGTCGCAAAACAACTCACAACTAACTCAGGAAATATAAACTAAAGGTCACCAATCAATTCTAAAACATCTTACTTTGGATGAATCCTTGTTGACATTGTAGCTCCAATTTCCCAAATCAGGGAATTGTTTTAATCATTGTTATTATCTCTCTCTCTCTCTCTCTCTCACACACACTCAGCTGCAACTCCCCCGTGCTCTTGTCTTCCTATTTGCTGTTCTGTTCATTCATAAAAACTTGGTTTATTTGCATTTGGGTCATTATCTTTAGAAAAACAAAACACATCCAAACCATTGGGTTTTTTTTCTTTACCATTTTTTTTTTTATGTTGACAACCATGACCAGCTATCTAACAGCTGTTACTCACTCGTGCTTTCTACCCCCAGCTACCGTAATAAGAGTCTACACGCAACATTTCTTTTTCACATTCACAAAACGCTAAAATCGGGGACATTTTCAGGGACAACTTTAGCCGGGGACAGGTCGTCTAAACTGGGGATGTCTGGTCACCCTACACTACAAGAAACTTGGTTTTATCTAAAAAGCAGTCATATTCAAAGTAATCCCAATTTCGACTCTGGCACTTTATCCCAAGTTTTGCTGACATGACGCTGGGTGTGGACGGACTGCACAGATGACTTCACTGACGTACCCACCATCTGCTGGGGTAATGTGGCACAGCAGGAAAAAAAACGAAACAAACAGAAAGTAGACTTTATAATGCATGAACTAAGCACATTATCTCTATAAATTCAGTTAATTTTAGTTAGTATGTGAACACTCATTATACAGGTCCTTCTCAAAATATTAACATATTGTGATAAAGTTCATTATTTTCCATAATGTCATGATGAAAATTTAACATTCATATATTTTAGATTCATTGCACACTAACTGAAATATTTCAGGTCACCTCAGTGGGAAGTCTGTGGGAAGGAAAAAGTGTGGCAGAAAACGCTGCACAACGAGAAGAGGTGACCGGACCCTGAGGAAGATTGTGGAGAAGGGCCGATTCCAGACCTTGGGGGACCTGCGGAAGCAGTGGACTGAGTCTGGAGTAGAAACATCCAGAGCCACCGTGCACAGGCGTGTGCTGGAAATGGGCTACAGGTGCCGCATTCCCCAGGTCAAGCCACTTTTGAACCAGAAACAGCGGCAGAAGCGCCTGACCTGGGCTACAGAGAAGCAGCACTGGACTGTTGCTCAGTGGTCCAAAGTACTTTTTTCGGATGAAAGCAAATTCTGCATGTCATTCAGAAATCAAGGTGCCAGAGTCTGGAGGAAGACTGGGGAGAAGGAAATGCCAAAATGCCAGAAGTCCAGTGTCAAGTACCCACAGTCAGTGATGGTCTGGGGTGCCGTGTCAGCTGCTGGTGTTGGTCCACTGTGTTTTATCAAGGGCAGGGTCAATGCAGCTAGCTATCAGGAGATTTTGGAGCACTTCATGCTTCCATCTGCTGAAAAGCTTTATGGAGATGAAGATTTCATTTTTCAGCACGACCTAGCACCTGCCCACAGTGCCAAAACCACTGGTAAATGGTTTACTGACCATGGTATCACTGTGCTCAATTGGCCTGCCAACTCTCCTGACCTGAACCCCATAGAGAATCTGTGGGATATTGTGAAGAGAACGTTGAGAGACTCAAGACCCAACACTCTGGATGAGCTAAAGGCCGCTATCGAAGCATCCTGGGCCTCCATAAGACCTCAGCAGTGCCACCGGCTGATTGCCTCCATGCCACGCCGCATTGAAGCAGTCATTTCTGCAAAAGGATTCCCGACCAAGTATTGAGTGCATAACTGTACATGATTATTTGAAGGTTGACGTTTTTTGTATTAAAAACACTTTTGTTTTATTGGTCGGATGAAATATGCTAATTGTGTGAGATAGGAATTTTGGGTTTTCATGAGCTGTATGCCACAATCATCCGTATTAAGACAATAAAAGACCTGAAATATTTCAGTTAGTGTGCAATGAATCTAAAATATATGAATGTAAAATTTTCATCATGACATTATGGAAAATAATGAACTTTATCACAATATGCTAATATTTTGAGAAGGACCTGTATTTTCAGTTAGTTTTTGTTCTTTTTGCAAAGTCTCGTTTTTATTTTTATTTCAGTTAGGTAAGGTAAGTTTATTTATATAGCGCTTTTCAGTAACTAGACACTCAAAGCGCTGTTAACAAAAATATTTTTTTACTTCGGTAACAATAACCTTGCTGCAGTGGAATGTTCCCGGAACCTCTTTCACAGCTTCAGCCCTGATGAGCTTCTGCATTTCCACTCTGTAGATCTCTGCACGCTCAGGTTCTTCCAGGAGCCGTCACTCAGTGCTCTGCAATAGAGACATTATTGACTCCATTAGTGCATGAAGTTAGGGCATGGCTGCATGACATAGTAGTGGTGTGGCATACCTTCTGACTCCATCAACCTCAACATGGACTGTTTTGGCAACCCATAGGAAGACTGCTTGTTGATCCTGTCTTGATCGAGTCACTTCTCTTTCTGGTTGGTGAGGTACAGTTTCGATCTGCCAGAGTCTCACAACATGGCTGTATAACTCATCCCTCTGTTGGGGGAAGGAGGTGAACAGACAAAGTGAACTGGTCACTCCATAGAGCATATGGGGCCTTGGAGGGTCCAACCCAGCCTTGTATGAACAGCTGGACTGGTTCCACAGATGTTATGAAATGTACCTGTTCAGAGCCGAGAAAGTTGAGCAAAGGTTGAACATCTGTTAGTGCAGGTATGGGAAGGCCACGGAGGTGTTTGTACTTCTTTTGCAGCTGCTGTATGGGTAAAAATGCTGGGCTAAGCTCAGGCAGCTGGCTGTAGATAATGAGACATAGAAGGATATGTTGTATCCATGGGGTACTTGAATATGCTGCTGGACTGTTCGCAAGGGGAGGTTTTCTTGAATGCCCTTTATTTCCAGCAATATGGGTGCAGCTAGTAACAACATAGATCTCTCTGACCCGTCGTCCAGGAGAGCAAACGTACTCAGACTGCAACCTTTATGGTGCAATAGTACTGGGATAACTTTCAGCATGACTTGATTTCCAGCTGCAGGTCTTTCAAGGAAAAAGGGAATCATAGGCAGAGTTAGATAAGCAACTCTTATTTCATAACCACATCCTTGTTGCATTTCTCTGGCCTTTGATTTATCTCCACTCTTTGAGCTGCTCATTGATCTGTTTGGCCACCTCCTCACACTGACTGAAGTAGTGTTCTGTACTTTGGCAGTATGCACAGTAGGCTTTACCCACAGGTTTCTTCTTCACTGAACTCAGCTTAGCTATGAAGACATTCGTAGGCTGTGAAGCAGACCTGGAAGGGTCATAGGATATCTTCGCTTGGCTCTGAGGATACTGAGGAAGGGACGTATTATGTACCTCTTCCCCCTCCAAGTTGAGACCACTTAAACCAATAGGCCAGTCTTCTTCCAGTTAAGGCTATGGAGGAGGGTCAGGCCAATCCTCCTCCTCTTCTTTCTTTGGCTTGATTGGGGTGCTGTGGTATTAAGCTGAAGCAGCCGTAGTCCTAAAATGTCTGTAGCTGCTGGAACATGGAGTTGAGCTAGAAGGCTTATTCATATCTTCTTTCAACAAGCGAGCTACTGTAATTAGCTCCTTCATCTCATTCCTGGCCTCACTGAGTTCCTTCAGAGTGGACTGAAAGACCTGGTGAGATTGTAGCAGCTCTGAGGGCTCTGATGTCCAGGAGAGAAGGGAAATCTTGGTGGTAGCTCCGATGAAAGGACACAGGAGCTCCAAGTCTGTGGCTGGATATCCCCTCTGAAGGGGACCTAGTGCCAGCTGAGGTGTCTCAGAATGAGCAGCACTCCCATAGAAACCACCAGATAGAGTCAGAGAAGGAGGAAAGCTGGACATATAGGCTGAACTCTCTGAGGGAAGGCACACATTCTGCTCTGGATGAGGTAGTATTGTTCTTCGTGATGATGGGTCTCTCACATACTCCACCTCATAAACCTGAAGCCTGGTAGGTCAATGTCGCTCATGTTTAGGTCTGGCATCAAGGCAAACCTCTTCCTCTGACTGCATCTTGAATGATGCATCTAGCTAGAAGGACCAATGTAAAGCAGAGGATTCTTTGTGCGCTAATTCGTGTGGTGGTATGCAGGAAACAAGAGGCTGTGTCAGTCAGGATACAGGAATAATGAGTGAGAGCTGGTTTATCTTCTCGCAACAGTCTTCACTAGCTGTGCACTTCATTATGAGAACTCAGTGCTGTTAAAGTTTTGTAAATGATAACAATAAACATTACATTTAATCATCAAGTCTTCAGAGCAGAATTACTTCACCTATATATGAGATGGGCTATACACCATAATAATCAATATGTTCAGCAGCTTAGGTATTTCAACAGCCCCATCTACTGGTTAACCCTGCACATTACACAGATAAGTGCTCGAACATTGCATTGTTCTATCCTGCTTCCCCCTCCTTTCATGGAGCAAACAACCATACCATCCTGCAGCGGCACCGCGGCTGCCAGCCACGGCACACATAAACCTCATTAACAATATAGAACTGGTTTTCTTATAAATCAGCATACTCAGATAAAAAAATAAACATTACTTATTGAGGAGGAAATAGGAATACAGGTATAGCATTCACGTCAAGTGCAACACTACATGGGGTTGGACAATGAAACTGAAACACCTGGTGTTTGCTCAAAATATTGAAATGCAAACACGATTCTGTTTGCATTTCAAACAAAATGCAAACAGTATGGTGTAGGGCCTCCATTTGCGGCCAATACGGCATCATTTTGTCTTGGGAATGACATATACAATTCCTGCACAGTGGTCAGAGGGATTTTAAGCCATTCTTGCAGGATAGTGGCCAGGTCACTATGTCATACTGGTGGAGGAAAACGTTTCCTGACTCGCTCCTCCAAAACACCCCAAAGTGGCTCAATAATATTTAGATCTGGTGACTGTGCAGGCCATGGGAGATGTTCAACTTCACTTTCATGTTCATCAAACCAATCTTTCACCAGTCTTGCTGTGTGTATTGGTGCATTGTCATCCTGATACACGGCACCGCCTTCAGGATACAATGTTTGAACCACTGGATGCACATGGTCCTCAAGAATGGTTTGGTAGTCCTTGGCAGTGACGCGCCCATCTAGCACAAGTATTGGGCCAAGGGAATGCCATGATATGGCAGCCCAAACCATCACTGATCCACCCCCATGCTTCACTCTGGGCATGCAACAGTCTGGGTGGTACGCTTCTTTGGGGCTTCTCCACACCGTAACTCTTCCGGATGTGGGGAAAACAGTAAAGGTGGACTCATCAGAGAACAATACATGATTCACATTGTCCACAGCCCAAGATTTGCGCTCCTTGCACCATTGAAACCGACGTTTGGCATTGGCATGGGTGACTAAATGTTTGGCTATAGCAGCCCGGCCGTGTATATTGACCCTGTGGAGCTCCCGACGGACAGTTCTGCTGGAAACAGGAGAGTTGAGGTGCACATTTAATTCTGCCGTGATTTGGGCAGCCGTGGTTTTATGTTTTTTTGATACAATCCGGGTTAGCACCAGAACATCCCTTTCAGACAGCTTCCTCTTGCGTCCACAGTTAATCCTATTGGATGTGGTTCGTCCTTCTTGGTGGTATGCTGACATTACCCTGGATACCGTGGCTCTTGATACATCACAAAGACTTGCTGTCTTGGTCACAGATGCGCCAGCAAGACGTGCACCAACAATTTGTCCTCTTTTGAACTCTGGTATGTCACCCATAATGTTGTGTGCATTTCAATATTTTGAGCAAAACTGTGCTCTTACCCTGCTAATTGAACCTTCACACTCTGCTCTTACTGGTGCACTGTGCAATCAATGAAGACTGGTTACCAGGCTGGTCCAATTTAGCCATGAAACCTCCCACACTAAAATGACAGGTGTTTCAGTTTCATTGTCCAACCCCTGTACATGCATGTCCAAACAAACAATACTCACTTCGGTCATCCACTAAACTCTCGGAGTGTCACAATAAGACACACCTCAAACGAAGACAGGCTTAAGCTGTGCTAACCAACAAAGCTCACAGGTAAAAAAAAATATGATGACAAAGAACAGTATTAGTTATGCCGTTTGCTAGCTCGGCTGATTGCTCTAAAGACCCAAGAAGAAATATAAGTATGTCACTGTCCCTATTGGCAGACAAAGGAAACACTTACAGATGTCCTTCAAACTAATAGCCTTTTATACATGCACAATGATTAGAATAAATAAATAAAGACTTAACCAAAATGAGGTCATATTAAAAAGAAAAATCAATAAAGAATGTTGTCTGACGTGTTTATATAAACAATTCTGTATCCAACTCAGCAATACCTTAGGTTCAGTTGCAGTTTGTTTTTCATTTCAGAGTAAAAGATCTCATCTTAAGATATAATGTTCAATTCATCCAGCTGCTTGGGTTTATTACTATGTCAGCAATGTTGTGGTCAGTGTGATCTTTTGCAGAAGTGACACAACAGTGAAGTTCCTGCAGGCGATCTTTATAAATGAAGGCTCTTTACGCCTGGGGTGATGGCTTTTTCTCATAATGACACATGAACGGGAATGTGACAGCTGTAAGAGGTGGATGAGATCAAACAGAGCTCAGCTAAGATTTGTTGGCCATCAGTAGCGCTCAGCGAGGACTGGTCCACTGGTGCCACCACGGGGGCAAGGAAGATGTGAAAACTTCACTCAGATTAAACAGCAGATGAAAGAGGACATGAATTGCCAACTGAGAATGACACATGTAGCAGACAAAAGCAATCTGTCACATCCCCTCCACACCCTCACCTCCAATACGATTACATCAATCAATAACCTCTCTTATGAGTGATTGGATTTTCTCTGCCTCCAAAGTACAGGGTAGGAGGGGGAGCTGCTCAGTGTTTCCAATGATTAAAGCATGGCCAAATTGCTTTGATAACATCAAGGACCTTGTTGTGCCTGAGCACGTAAGGGCATTAGTGGGAGAAGATAAAGGCTGAAGGTGGCGGCTGACTTAGATCAACTCTGGAGATGTGACGTGGATCAGCCAATGGAAGTCTAAACTGATCTGAAACTATCAGTGATTATTTGCATTACTTACCCCAAATGTTTGTTTTTTGGTACAATGTAGAAAAACTGACTTAACCTCTTCTAAGAGTCGAGATTTTAAATTCTTTGTATGGGAAGTTATGTCGCTGCTCTGATTTCATGTGCTAACAGTAAATGAGGTTTTGTCAAAACTAAGGAGATTTTCTCAATTTAATTCAATCAATCAGTAATTAAATCTCTGATAGATCAGAGGCATTTGAAGCTAGGTTTATACTTGACACATTGAAGAGGGTGCGCCCGCCAACATTGATGCAATTGCATCATACATCGGCACTTCACCACCCCACGCTGCCATGGTTGTGCACCTCCGAATTTTTGTAACTGGGTGCGAACTGCACATGTCGCACTCCATTCATAATGAACAAAGTTGTAGGTTCAAACATTTCACGCACAAATTAATTACTTCTTCATGAACAGAAAGAAGAGAGTAACATAACAGAAAAACAACAAACAAAAATAGGTAAGAGAAAGGTGAGATACAAAGTTCAACTGTGCGCATTAACAGTGTTTAAAGTTTTTATTGTTAAGAGTCGGAAATTGTATCTAGGTACAGTTTTAGTTCCTTTACAAAGAGGTCAAAAAGCCTTTTCATCCTTATTGTTTTACTCTTACGAATCTGAAACTTTGCAAGAAACAGAATCATGTTGATAAGAAATGTTTTCGATAGTGCACACAGCTATTTTTGGTGTTACTTGAAGCGTTTCTTTTCTCTTTTACTACATTTTGACTGGTTGTCTAGCATACTGCCCCCTGTGTTTTCGGAGAATACTGCAACGTCAGCGTCAAGTATAAATGCCTACAGCTCTTGGCCGCCAGCGGAGTCCTGCGCGCCTCAGCATCTACAATGGCTCTTTTAGGAAACCTCTGTAATATGAGTCACAACAACATTTAAGTTCCCTTTGGGACGAAGAAAGTATTTTTGAATTTTAAATTTGAATTGAATTAAAAGAAAAAAGCTATCCAAATCAACCTGGTCCTCTGGAAAAAGTAAATGCACCCCTTTTTAAATATTAGATTAACTGTGTTTAAGCAAATTGTTTTGGAAAGCTAACTTAATTTCAAAAGCCAAACCCAGGCCTGAATATTACCTGACCTGCAGATATAATAAATGATTGAAATAGAACTTATCTTACGGTTTAAGGATCTCAAAAAGCAACACATCATCTAAAGAAATGTCAATACAGTAGAAAAGCAGTCATTGACATCTGTCAGTCTGGAAAGGGTAACAAATCTAATTCTAAGACTTTGGGAGCCAGAGACATGAGAGCCATTATTCACAACATGCAGTAGTGGTGATCCTTCCCATCAGAGGCCAGTCAACCAAAATTACTCCAATAGCATATTGAGGATTCAGATAGAAGGTCACAAAACAACCAACAACAACATCTAAAGCACTGCAGGCCTCTCTTCCCTTAGTTAAGATCTATGGTTAAGTGACCGGGCAATATGGCGTGCAATGGAGAGTCACAAGGTCACTAAGTAAAGAGGATTTCTATCTAACAAAACCCAGCAGATTGCATCGAGTCAGTTACTTTCAGCATTCACTCCTCCTGGATGAGCATGAAGCGACAGTGGACAGTGGGCTTGCATTGTGTTGTTGACTTTGCAGCAATCCCTCATACTAAGCAACCTTGCTTAGTGTTAGGGACCATCTGCTATGACCAACTGGGGGTTTGAGAAGACAGCAAACAAACAAGAAAACCATAGAAGCACTGATCCAGGAATGCTTTCTAAAAGAAAAGTAAAACGTTAATGGCAATAGTAGTTCCTTTAGTTTCTTTATCTAGGAGAGAAACTCAACTAAGCAGATAGGCTTTGAGCCCATTTTCAGCTCTATAGGATGTAAGAGAGCACAAACAGTTAGTTAGTCTTTCCTTTAAGAAATTTGGAAAGATTTGAATTAGTTCACATTGTATTTCAAAGATTTCTTGCCGTTTAGATTTAAATCTACGTTAAGTATGGTTATTTACACATTTTCTCACCATGTTGTACAACATTTCAGCATTTATTTTAATTCAGTTGTCATTTTGAGTGCAGTGTTTTCTTTTTACTAACAAGTTTGTCACCACCATCAGTTCTGTGTCACCTCCGTCATATTCAATTCAATTCAGTTGTATTTGTATAGCGCCAATTCACAACATACCTGTCCAGTCGCCCATAGACTGCTGGAGATAGGCACCAGCTTCCCCGTGACCCACTATGGAATAAGCGGTAGAAAATGACTGACTGACTGACAATTCACAACACATGTTGTCTCAATATGGTGTCAACTCCGTCAGATGGGCTTTATGTTGTTTTTTGTTTTAAATTATATTTGTTTTCTTTCTTGAGAAGCATTTGTTTGTAAAACTGCTGAATTTCTCAAATTGGTGTCTATGTTTTTTCAGTTCTAAATTCCATCGTTATTGTAGTGATTAAATGCAAAATTGGTTATTTTGTATTAACTGAACAGGAGTGAATAAATACCAGCTAAATACATTTTTATAAGGTGGTATGATTCATTAAAAACATGTACATAATTAAAAGAACTAAGAAACAACATAGAGTAAAATATCAGTAATAGGTTAATTTAAAAACTAATTCTATATTGATTTATTTTTGCCTGACGGTGTTGACAAAGTTCTAGTTCAGGTCCGGAAAAAATGTAAATTTCATAAAAATGTTGTAGCTGGGAGCCTGTACCTTAACATGTTTACATTAATAAAGCATTATTTGTCATATTTAAATACACAAGCTTTATGAATAATTAGATTATTTTTTCGGACAATTTGAATCCATTTTGTCCCTTATCTCAAGAATCATCTTGGTTTGCATAGTATGATGTTAGTGTTTTCCCACAAAACCCTTATCTCCAGAGATTGTCAGACCTTGCTCCTTGCTTACACATACAGGTCCTTCTCAAAATATTAGCATATTGTGATAAAGTTCATTATTTTCCATAATGTCATGATGAAAATTTAACATTCATATATTTTAGATTCATTGCACACTAACTGAAATATTTCAGGTCTTTTATTGTCTTAATACAGATGATTTTGGCATACAGCTCATGAAAACCCAAAATCCCTATCTCACAAAATTAGCATATAATTAAAAGGGTCTCTAAACGAGCTATGAACCTAATCATCTGAATCAACGAGTTAACTCTAAACACCTGCAAAAGACTCCTGAGGCCTTTAAAACTCCCAGCCTGGTTCATCACTCAAAACCCCAATCATGGGTAAGACTGCCGACCTGACTGCTGTCCAGAAGGCCACTATTGACACCCTCAAGCAAGAGGGTAAGACACAGAAAGAAATTTCTGAACGAATAGGCTGTTCCCAGAGTGCTGTATCAAGGCACCTCAGTGGGAAGTCTGTGGGAAGGAAAACGTGTGGCAGAAAACGCTGCACAACGAGAAGAGGTGACCGGACCCTGAGGAAGATTGTGGAGAAGGGCCGATTCCAGACCTTGGGGGACCTGCAGAAGCAGTGGACTGAGTCTGGAGTAGAAACATCCAGAGCCACCGTGCACAGGCGTGTGGAGGAAATGGGCTACAGGTGCCTCATTCCCCAGGTCAAGCCACTTTTGAACCAGAAACAGCGGCAGAAGCGCCTGACCTGGGCTACAGAGAAGCAGCACTGGACTGTTGCTCAGTGGTCCAAAGTACTTTTTTCGGATGAAAGCAAATTCTGCATGTCATTCGGAAATCAAGGTGCCAGAGTCTGGAGGAAGACTGGGGAGAAGGAAATGCCAAAATGCCAGAAGTTCAGTGTCAAGTACCCACAGTCAGTGATGGTCTGGGGCGCCGTGTCAGCTGCTGGTGTTGGTCCACTGTGTTTTATCAAGGGCAGGGTCAATGCAGCTAGCTATCAGGAGATTTTGGAGCACTTCATGCTTCCATCTGTTGAACAGCTTTATGGAGATGAAGATTTCATTTTTCAGCACGACCTGGCACCTGCTCACAGTGCCAAAACCACTGGTAAATGGTTTACTGACCATGGTATCACTGTGCTCAATTGGCCTGCCAACTCTCCTGACCTGAACCCCATAGAGAATCTGTGGGATATTGTGAAGAGAACGTTGAGAGACTCAAGACCCAACACTCTGGATGAGCTAAAGGCAGCTATCGAAGCATCCTGGGCCTCCATAAGACCTCAGCAGTGCCACAGGCTGATTGCCTCCATGCCACGCCGCATTGAAGCAGTCATTTCTGCAAAAGGATTCCCGACCAAGTATTGAGTGCATAAATGTACATGATTATTTGAATGTTGACGTTTTTTGTATTAAAAACACTTTTCTTTTATTGGTTGGATGAAATATGCTAATTTTGTGAGATAGGAATTTTGGGTTTTCATGAGCTGTATGCCAAAATCATCCGTATTAAGACAATAAAAGACCTGAAATATTTCAGTTAGTGTGCAATGAATCTAAAATATATGAATGTTAAATTTTCATCATGACATTATGGAAAATAATGAACTTTATCACAATATGCTAATATTTTGAGAAGGACCTGTACATTGTCTTGTGAAGGGCTTCAATATATACTATGTTAAGGCAAACGGTTATGTCTCCTAGAAGCAGTCAAACATATGTTTCTCCATTTGGACAAATCCTCACTTTCTCCTAATTCAGGTTTAACTCCATATCAACTTATCAACAAGAGATGGCAACATGTCAACCCATCATTTATATAAACTCCGGACTCTACACAGGGCCAAGTGTATCATCAATAGAAGGAGAACAGTAAGTCATAGGCAGCAGTACCCCAATGCCCCCCGTCAGGAAGGTGTCACAGCTAAACAGAACATTAGGCCAAGTGTAGCTTCTAGGAAGAGAAAATAAGAATTCAATTTACTTTTATAGCACCAATTCCCAACAAGTCATCTCAAGGCACTCTGAAGACAATTCAGTACAATCATAAAGATTTCAAGTCAAGTATATACTGTACATTCCAATTAATCCTAACCATTGAACAGTGCAGTCAGACTCAGTTATTTATTCAAATTGCTTAAAAGGTTTTCTATCTAAGGAAACCCAGCAGATTGTATCGAGTCAGTGACTTGCAGCAATCACTCCTAACAGAGAAATTAGTTAAAAAGAATAAACTAACGGCAAATAACGCAAAATTGGAAAGGAGTAAAAATTCACCTTGAAAATTTATGTTGACTAATGATAGATATCAGTTATAAATCATGATTGAAACATTACTTTTATCACTACATAAACTACCTAGAAATTAATGTGTTTCTTTTTAAGAGGCTGTTTTTTTTATTTTGTTTAAATTAATTAATTAAAAGGAAGGTTGGTATAGTAGTCATTAACTTGCTGTACTCAGTACACTACAGTACAACATTACCATTAGCAATAAAAAAGGCCCACATGTCAAATGCTCCGTGCTCCTTAGTCATGTGGCTACAGAACAAGGGAGGGGATGGAGCAAAATGTGTCTGTAGATAAGAGACCGCAGAGAGAGAAGAGCAGCTGTCTTAGCACAGGCAAGTCTGCTTCTTGAAAAAATGGGTGCGACATATGGAAGTACAGGAGCGAAACAAACCATAGTTTATGTCAAATAATGCTAGTACTGAACCAGTACTACTAACAGTGGCAGTATTGATGCAGTCAATATTTGGATCAATCCACCCAAAGACTGGAGAACCAGTAGTGCCCAAGTCGCTGATGTAAATTTGTATTCTCAAAGAAAAGAAATCGTATTCACAAACTGTTATAGCATATTGTATTCATAATGAATAAACCACAACTGTAAACTTGAACTTTGTGTTTGTAATTTCTTGAAGCTGTAACATTTTATTTTGTATTCTTATAGAGAAAATATAACTCTTTTGGATTTTACTTATGCACAACTATTGACTAATATGCACACATTTCCGTCTTTACATACACATTGTTTTTGACAGCGTTCTTACCCCATATTATTTCAATGGAGATAATCTATTGAACATGTATTCATCATTAAATAAAATGCAGCAGCTGTGTGGAAGCGCAACTGGGGAAGAAAGACATATCTACGGGGGAATTCTGCTCAATACATCACGTTCATTGGCAGCTGATTGGACTGAGACATTTTAAATATGTTCTGCAGGCCATGAATCCAACCACCCCTAAAAACTACTGTTAGGTGTAGCCTAATAAACCCACTGATTATGTAACCTAATTGTAATTAACATATTTGACCTTTTCCATCTGGTCCACCAAGGACTTTAAGTTTTCTGAACTCTCTGATGGTTCACCTCTAATGGAGGCATAAACGTCCATAGACTGCTGGAGATAGGCACCAGCTTCCCTGTGACCCACTATGGATAGAAGTGGTAGAAAAGGACTGACTGATTTTATCACAATATTTTGTGTCATTTTTCATAGGATTGCAATGATGATAGTAGTGATGATAAATAAAACGTACCAAATCTAACATAGGCTTCTTCACTTCATAGGGTTGCATTCAATCATATTCAATCACGGAGCAGTTTGCAAACATAATCAATTAGAATGAATTGTTATCACAATAAATGATGTTGGATATTATCCATCCTTTCTCTGATTTACAGTAATTCAATATAAAAGCTACAACAAAAACTTTATAATCAAAAAAGTTCAAATTTAGTTGATGATGGCTAATCTATCTGGTGACATGTTAGTATCATTCAGGCATTCTACCACTCAAACCCAGCAACACAACGTACCAAACCAATCCACCCATTTATTTAGTTTAAATGCATACAGAATTTGGCTATGGCTCACTTATATTATTGGTCATTGCCAGTGTGAGGGTTAATCTGAGTATAAAGTGAACGTTTTTGGAATGAGTCCACCTTTCAAAGCTTTACAACTTAACAGGCCTGTGTCTGCAACATTAGGCAATGCTTTACTGTAAAGATCTGCATGTCCACACACATCAGATTCACAGCTAAAGTCATTAGGAAAGCATGTGTACAGCCTCTACAGTCTGGCTAAATGGAAAGAGCGCTCCTGTGGATTTAGAAGGTATTCAATGGTTTCCATTTCCTGTGAAACAAAAGTCTTTGGTCTTTCCTTTTTGCTTTCGTTGGAGATTCATGTAAAATCAATTGTCAGTTTTTGCGCAACACTAGGAGTGTGCTCATTAGCAGAACACACATACTTTGGTCATTTGTCTTCTATTCACTAGGTGGCTAGAGGGTACTTTAAATTTCCATTGGTTCTCGGGTAGATATGCATGCTCAGCCCATCACACACATCATCTAAAGATGTGTGTGAGAGAGAGAGAGAGAGAGAGAGTGTAAGAGAAATGCACCTGGCATGGTGTACTAATATGCAGCAGCTGTTAGGTTATGCCCTTACAACTCATAAGATGCCAATTATCCATGCCAATGAAATTTTTACAAAACCTGCCATGCTTAATTGGTAAATATCACAATGTATTATCCCATCTATTTCACAGGTATTATCGGTCTGCTGCCAGAGGGTAGCATTCTATACCTGTTAATCTTGGTTAAAAACAGTTATCTTGTCTTAAATAATAAATATAACATATCACGGTGCTTTGTCCTCCTGCCCACAAAGCATAGATTTGATTTTACAGTATATAAACATTTTCTTTCAGATTTTGACTTACTAGCATTTAGATCAGATTTTAGACAGCTGAAACTCTAAGTGTAGCCATCTTTGACATTTCAGTTTATCTCACTCTATTTCACACCAGTAGGTAGTCAAGTATCATTTACAGATGCTCATGTTTTTGCATTGTTTTCAGGCTTGAAGACAAGTTAACCTCTCCCACAAAAGACTTTGAATCAAGCTTGACATGTCTTCTTACAGCTTACCTGTGATTTCTGAAAGAATTAAATTAATATGGCTGACATCCTCCTACCAATTGTACGCTTCTAAGTTGCAGGGGAAGGCAGATATGATTTTACCCAAAACATTTTTCTCAAAACAGTAACATAGGATAAAATAAGAATTTTATAAATCCCATAGAAACATGCACAAGGAATCACACAATATATAAAAAAATATAATAATATGAAATACCCGGTGAAGTACCAATAGCAAATGTAAAATATACAGCAGATACGGTCCAGAAACATTTAAATGTATAATTATATAAAGAAATAATTGGTATTTTCCTATGTGGAAAAAGAAGAGGACTTGTGAAGAGTTTGATAGCCACCGGGAGGATGGACTTTCTGTGGCGTTCTGTAGAGCACCTTGGTGGTCTCAGTCTACAACTGAAGGTGCTGCGGTGGAAGACTAAAGTAGCATACAAGGGGTGTTACTTTTTTTTAAAGATTTGTAGCAGTTTCCTCAGCCTCCTCTGGTCAGACACCTCTGCCAGAGACTGCAGTTCCACTCCCAGGACAAAGCCAGCAGTCCTGATGAGCTCATCGAGTCCGTCAGCATCAGCTATCTTCAGCCTGCTGCCCCAGCACGTCACTGCTTAGAAGATAACAGTGAAGACCACCGAGTAATAAAACATCCACAGCGTGGTCCTGCAGACTTTAAAAGACCTGAGTTATCTTAGAAAGAAAAGGCACCTTTGCCCTTTCTTGTAGAGGGGATTGATGTTAACTGTTGTGCATTCAGGATGCGTATGTTACTTAATATTTAATTAAATAACTTTTGGGCTGTCAAGTATTGTTCTGGGAATACCAGCCCAATATTGCGGTGGTACTAGGACAATAGATAAAAGAGTGATTCGAGCTCTGGCATTATTGAACAGCAAAGTCTGCGCACATATGGAATAAATATACCAAGCAAAAGAAGGAGCAAAAGAACCAGTAAAATGATGCAAAATTAACACTCAGTGTTATCTGTGTCTGAAAACCAAGGTTTATCTTGAGAAATTTGGAAATGAGAACATATCAGTTATAAAACTTACAGTGGGGAGAACAAGTATTTGATACATTGCCAATTTTGCAAGTTTTCTCACTTGGAAGGCATGTAGAAGTCTTTAATTTTTATCATTGGTACTCTTTAACTGTGAGTCACGGAAGTATTTGATACATCAGAAAGACAAAACTTACTTGGTACCTTTGCAAATCTGTAATTGCAAATTTTTGTTTCCAATTCCAGATATCAGATGTTTCCTGTAGTTATTGATGAGGTCTGCACACACTGCAGCAGGGATTTTGGACCTCTTCTCCATACAGATCTTCTCCAGATCTTTCAGATTTTGGGGCTGGCCCTGCAAAGATTTTCAATAAGGTCCAGGTCTGGAGACTGGCTAGGCCACTTCAGGACCTTGAGATGCTTCTTACTGAGCCACTGCTTAGTCGCCCTGGCTGTGTGCTTTGAGTCGTTGTCATGCTGGAAGATCCAGCCACGACCCATCTTCAATGCCCTTACTGAGGGAAGAAAGTTGTTGGCTAAGATCTCCCGATACATGGCCCCATCCATCCTCCCTGCAATACGGTGCAGTCGTCCTATTCCCTTTGCAGAAAAGCATCCCCAAAGAATGATGTTTCCACCTCCATGCTTCACGGTAGGGATTGTGTTCTTGGGGTTGTACTTGTCCTTCTTCTTCGTCCAAACACGTTAAGACCAAAAAGCTCTATTTCTGTCTCATCAGACCACATGACCTTTTCCTATTCCTCCTCTGGATCATCCAGATGGTCAAACTTCAGATGGGCCTGGACAGGCACTAGCTTGAGCAGCGGGACCTTGCGTGTACTGCAATCCGTGGCGGCGTAGCGTGTTACTAATGGTCTTCTTTGAGACTGTGGTCCCAGCTCTCTACAGGTCATTGACTAGGTCTTGCCATGGAGGTCTGGGCTGACCCCTCACCTTCCTCATGATCATTGATGCCCCGCAAGGTTAGATCTTCCATGGAGCCCCAGACAGAGGGAGATTTGCCATCATCTTGAACTTCCATTTTCTTATAATTGCGCAACAGTTGTTGTCTTCTCATCAAGCTGCTTGGCTATTTTCCTGTAGCCCATCCCAGTCTTGTGCAGGTCTACTATTTTATCCCTGATGTCCTTACACAGCTTTCTGGTCTTGGCCATTGTGGAGAGGTTGGAGTTTGTCTGATTGAGTGTGTGGACAGGTGTCTTTTATACAGATAACGAGTTCAAACAGGTGCAGTTAATACAGGTAATGAGTGGAGAGCAGGAGGGCTTCTTAAAGAAGAACTAATAGGCCTGTGAGAGCCGGGATTCTTACTGGTGATCAAATACTTATGTCATGCAATAAAATATAAATTAATTCCTTAAAAATAACACAATGTCATTTTCTGGATTTTTGTTTTAGATTCTGTCTCTCACAGTTGAAGAGTACCTATGATAAAAATAAAAGACTTCGACATGCTTGGCAAATAGAAACACCTGCAAAATCGGCAGTGTTTCAAATACTTGTTCTTCCCACTGTAGTTATATAGGTGATTTGTTCTCAAATTAGTCTTAATAATTTGCATGTCTCCAAACAGCCAGTCAAAATGCAAATTCAGAAGAGTAGATAAAATATTATTTAAAAGAAATAATATTAAAAAAAACGATTTGCCTTTTGGATAATTCATTATTAATTTTGTTTGATTAGTTATCCTTATTTAGTAAAATAATATTTAAGTAAGTATTATTTTCTGGATTGGGAATCAATAAACTTTCTGGATAAGTGATTCTTAATGTTTTAACTGGCCATTACATAGAGTAATAGACTATTAAAATGGCAACGAGGAAAGTTTATGGACTCTCGAAAGATGCCGACGAGTCATATGTAAATATATGACCTGTCTGGCACTAGCATTAGCCGTTGGCAGTTTCAGCTTACAAAGGAAAGCTTATAGCTTGTTCACCACTTGTTTAAAGTCAAACATGTACATTGAACTACCATTATATACAAATTTATGAGCGAATGAACAATGACGGCACATTATGGTCTGTGTTAAAAAGAACCCAGTAAATAAATAGAACAAATATCTATCCTCAAAGCTGAGAAGCCTGTTCACATTAGCTGAGCACTCAATGATAGGAATCGAATGGTTTAGTTTTTAGCACCACAAACAAAGCAAAACATCATGAAATAAACAACATTGAGATTATTTCTTCCTAAACTAATTTTCTCTGCCCAAACACCACCTCACATGTAAGAGGTGGTGTTTGGGCAGAGAAAATTAGTTTAGGATGAAATAATCTGAATAGTGTTTATTCCGTGACATTTGCGTTTGATTGTGTTGTGAAACTCAGTTATCCAAGTGCTAAAAGGGTGTTTTTAAACACAGATAGGCCATAATGTGCCGTCAACACTTATGCATTTTAATCATTTTATTAATGGTATTTTAAAAGTACATGTTTGACCTTAAAGGAGTGGTAGCAAGCTATAACTTTCCTGTTAGCTCCAACCGCTAACAGCTAAGGTAACACGTGACTCGCCGCCATCTTATGAGCCCGTAGGTTTTGTCGTCACCAGGTGAGGGCCAGTTAAGGATAATTTATCTTGAAAGGTTGTTAGTTTCCAATGTAAGAAAATAATATTTCCCTAAATATTATTTTACTAAATGTGATAGCTAAATAGACACCATTGAGGATCATTATTCCACATAATATCTCTTAAATAAATATTATTTTAATATTTTCATCATAATGTCTCCTTAAATATTATTGCACTAAATAAAGACAACTAATTAAACAACATTGAGAATTAGTCATCCAGAAGTTTGGTTTTATTCAGCAAATCATTCTTTGAAATATTGTTTTATTAAAAAAAAATTTTATCTGATCTTGCAGTGTGATCGGTGGTTTGAAGGTATACAATTACTGCCCAAGTTAGTTCCAAGACTTACTTAACCTCAATTCCAAATTCCTCAACATAATCCTTGGTATTCAAACATAAATAACATTTACTGGTAATGTTACATCACTCTAGTGGTCATAGTTTTTAACCATCTTTGATTCACTTGTCCATATCGTGTATATAGTTTTTGGTCTTCCTTATTTCTTCATTTTGCTTGGTAGTTTTAGTTGGATTGTTCTAGTATAGTAAAAAGTTTGTTGATTGAAATATGTTTGGCTTTGAGTTAGATAATGTTTGGTAATAAATTCTTGCATTCTAAGAAATTGTGTGAATTTATGTCTGTGCAGAGTTTTGCTGTTCAGTAATGTCAGAGCTTGGCTCATCCCTTTCATTATTATTCTAATACCACCGCCTTATTAGGCCAGTATTTACGGGACAACACTTGACTTACTGAATTATTATTTAATAAAATAATAATATTAAATAATGTAATCAGAATAATAATCACAACACATAAACCGTTCTGAAGAATGATTACAGGAAGGCCAAAGGGCACTGGTTTGGGTGGCTAAGTTGGCCCAGTCTTGCCATAATGGTGGGCACAAACATAGAAACCTTACAGCTACTCTTAATTATCTGTGTTCGTCAGGTTTGTGGTTGCTTTTTGTCACAGAACTATGATGTAAAAGGTTCTACTGAAGTACTCTGAGATATTCCAGTAAGATTGTGGCTTAATAGTTCATGTGGACCAAGAATCAGCTTGACCTTGGTAAACCAAACTGCATAGCTTTATTTTTTGGTGCTTCTGTACTTGGTTTGTAAAAAAAAAAACTTAAACAATCATTTGGTGGGCCAGTAGAATAATCACCAACTGTAAATAACTAAAGAATGCTGGTGTTTAATTAGCACACAATAAATACCATTAGAAGACTTGGAGTCTTTAACAAGATTCAGCGGTAACTGCATAACAAGAAGGCAGATTTTTCTTATTTATGAGACTGACCATCTCTCAATAAATTCCATTAGACTGGTGAACACTCACTTTACAATTAGAGCCAATTATGTTCTAATCAATGTAGGAGGTTCACAATCTTCAATGAAAATCTGATAACAGGAGCAGCCAAGGAGGTCAACCACAGAATCTATTCATCTTCATTACTGCGGTCAGAAGAGCAGTGTAAGGGGTTTTTCACGGCAAGAAGAAAGAAAACAGACACAATAAGCATAATAGGAAATGATTGAGTTCAAACAGGTTTTCAGCCCCATTTGGAGTCGAATTGAAGGTGAATGTCTGAAATCAAAATTGACCATTAAAGTGAACACAGGATCATCTTTAATAGGCAAAAATCATCATTTCTACAACTTTTTCTTTCCGATTGTTTTCCAGCTTGTAGCGCACGGTAGTTATATATTTATTTTTGTGAAAGAAAAATAAATATTTATAAAAGTGAGAAGTGAAGAGTAAGCATAAGTCTCTAAGGCTCACTCCAAACAACACGTTGCCTAGACCAGATTGCGGCAAATGCGGGCTTATATCAGAATTTGACAAATTTATAACAACCTGCAATATCAGAAAATATGGTAATTTGTGCGTATGATATAACAAACCTCCAGAGATCTCTGTCATATAAGTTAACCCGTACACTGATATTCACAATAGAGATCAGTAACAGAGAGCAGGTCATTCTGCAGCTGTCTCTCAGCCTGTCTGTTCTGTAATCCATTCAGCAGAAGCTCAGCTCTGCCTCAGACCCACAGCCAACTGATAGAATCAAAATCAGCTTTATTTGCCAAGTGTGTGCCCACAAAGAATTTTTATTTGGTTCCACTTTGCTCTTAATGAGGAAATGTTAAGCATAAATATATAAAAAGGGAAATTAAAAAGTTTTTTTTGTGAATATCTATATATACAGTGTTTTTACAAAGAGGAAGACAATGTTGAATAATGCAAATATGCATGGTGTCAATCTGGGCACCTTTATCACCTGAGGAACATTTTCGGGATTAAGAGACTAATGTCCCAGCAGGATCTTGAAAAACTCATTCATGTATTTATCTATAGTTGAATTGATTAATACAACAGTGTCTTCACATGTCTGCCTAAAAAGTCAATAAGTCAGCTGCAGCTGATCCAGAGAGGCCTGATCCTCACTAAAACTAAGAAAGTAGAGCAGATCACCCCAGTTCCAGTCCTTACACTGGCTCCCTATATCTCAGAAAATAGATTTTAAAATACTTCTGTTAGTTTCTAAATCAAGGATAAAAAACTATTTGTTACCTTTAGATTTAAATAATTATCTAAACATATCGGTAAAAGTTTCTACTGGGGTTAAAGGTTAATTAGGTTTTTTCACCTTGGAATAGACAGTGTAAAGGACTTTGCTGTCCTGAATGAGAAGCAGTTCACTGTAAAAGACCCCTCATTGAGAGACCGTGGCTGAGCTCGGCTCTCCTAGAAGAAGTTAGGAGGAAGTTACGGAGCACCAGGAGGTGTCTGACTATTGTTGCAGGGGTGGACCAGTTTTAAAAGAAACATTCCCCCATTATTAAGACACACATTGGATCAGAACAGTTTTAAGGAGTTGCCTCCTCTCCAGAGAGAAATGTTTGATTTTATGATAAGAAAATATGGGCCTAAAATCATTGAGTGCATTATTTGCTCAATAGCTCAAATACATTTTTAATACAAAATATAACCAACGGCTTAAATTTAAAATGATAAAATATTTAAAACTATAAAGGTTTAAAAGTTCCTGCTAATCAGATTAAAAGTTTAAAATTCTAATAAACGTTTCTATGGGGGGAAAAGGTGATTGCGATTTTCTCCCTTAGAACTGAGTGAGGTGGGCCTCGCTGTTTGCAGTGTGAAGCAGTTTACTGTAGAAAACCCCTCCCTGACGGACCCCTCTCCTATTACCCAAACACATAATGGACCAGAAGGGTTCCAAGGAATGACCTCCTCCCCAGGGAGAAGCGTTTGATTTTATGTTAAAATATGGACCAAAAATAAACTTACCTTGCCTTGTTTAAAGTTAGAATGCTCATTGAAATTCACTGTCAGTAGTTCGCAGACCACAGGCAGTTTCTACAACAAGATAAAATATATTTGTGTGTGGTTTAGAATATTGCTAAATATTGTCTTGTGTATATCTGAATGTTGTATGCATTTGTAAATCTTCTGTGCTTTTTAATTTTTTGCCTGCATTTGTAAATCCTGCGTGTGTATTCATGAATCACGTGTGCATATATGACTGTAGTGTGTGCATAGTGTTTATGTGAGGTAATGGCCAAGAGTTATAAGGACATAGACAAAGACAACAGAAAAGTCAAACAGGTAGAACAGAGTGAAGAAGAGGTGTGAGATAAAAAGAATGAAGCTGAATTGGCTGATGGAGGGTCAGAAAACTCAGGTTCTAGAATTGCGCCGCTCAAGGTGGCAGCAGGTTGGAGTTGCTCTGTTTGTTTTCATTCTAATTAATTCTTTTTAAGAACTCAAATTCCTCCTGTGGTGGATAAAAATAGATTTTTTGGATATCCTCTCTGGTATCGGACACTGTGCAGCTGGAAGGATTTTTGGACATTTGTTATAATGCATCACCATAGCAACAAGGTTTGTTTTTTTTTTACAACCAGGAGCAGCCGATAAATATCTCAAAAGCTCAAATAATACTTCAACTACAACCCCAAATCCCTGATGAGTTGAAAAGGAGGTGCTGTGGATGCAGAGCAGAAGCAAAGAAAAGGAGGAAGTTCAGACCATCCCTTCCATCGATTGTGATGGTCTAAGATCGCTGAAACAAGTTGGATGAACTCCAAACCTTACAAAGGACCCAGTCAGAGTATCGGACATGCAGTATTATGTGTTTCACTGAGACATGGCTGCAGGATCATATCCCTGACTCCATTTCTCTGCCAGGCTTTCTGACCATACAAGCAGACAGAGATTTTAAGAGGAGTGGCAAATGCAAAGGAAGTAGACTGGCAGTACATGTGAACAACAGATAGAGTAATCCAGGACATGTTACTGTAAGTAAGTGTTGTCTTTGCAGTCCAGATATTGAACTGTTGGCAATAAGTTTTGGTCCATATTATTTATCCAGAGAGTTCACCAGTGTTATTTTGGCAAACCTTTATGTTTCACCTTCAGCTGTTGCCGACAGCTCAGTTGCTAAGCTACAGACAGAACACCTCAATGCGTTTGTAGCAGTATCTAGTGATTTTTACCATTCACTCTGCTACATTCCAACGTTTCAACAGTTTTTCTCTGGTAGAGCTTGTTCCGGTATCAAAGAAAACTCACCCATCAGTCCTCAATGACTATAGACCTGTTGCACTCACATGCCATATCATGAAGGTAGAGAGTCAAACAATAACCTATCAGGACCCTCTTCAGTTTGCTTATCTCTGTGGAGTTGGAGATTACATCATACACCTGCTTCAACAAACCCACTGTCATCTGGACACAGCCAGTGCACTGTGATGATTGTTTTTTTATTTCTCAAGTTTGTTTAACACAATTCAACCTGATTTGCTTTGTCAGAAATGCCAGAAGACTTAGGTGGAGGCCTCAACAATCTGGATCAAAGACTACCTGACAAACAGACCACAGTTAGTGAGACTGAAGGGTTGTGTGTCTAACCAGGTAGTTAGCAGCACAGGAGCACCACAGAGGACTGTACTCTCACCATTCCTTTTCACTCTGTACACCTCAGACTTCCAGTACAAGACAGACTCCTGTGACCTGCAGAAATACTCAGATGATTCTGCAGTCATGGGGTGCACAAGAAGCTGAGTACAGGGAGCTGGTGGACCGTTTTGTGGCATGGTGTGGAAACAATCATCTCATCTTGAAATTAAATAAAACAAAGGAGATTATTGTAGATTTTAAGAGAAACAAGAATAGGTCAAACACTATTTCCATCATGGGAGACAAAGTGGAGGTGGTGGAGGAGTATAAATACCTGGACAAGTACCTGGTGTATGTTCACCTGGACAACAGACTGGAGTAGAGATGCAACTATGTAGCCGTCTACAAGAAGGGACAGAGCAGACTGTACTTTTTGAGGAAGCTTAGGTCCTTCTGTGTTTGCAGCAAAATGCTGCATGTCTTCTATCCGTCTGTGGTGGAGAGTGTGATCTCTTCTGCCATCATCTGTTGGGGTAGCAGCATCAGAGCCAGGGACTCCAGCTCAACAAGCTAATAAAAAAGTTCTGTTCTGGAGACACCTCTGGAAATCATTGTGCAAAGAAGGACTATTTATATGAAGAACATTATGGAGAACCCTGAGCATCCTCTTTATGAGACTTTAGTCCAACAACAGAGTGTCTTCAGTCAGAGGCTTCTTCAGATCTGCTGTAAGACAGACTGCAGCAGGAGATCCTTCCTGCCCACAGCCATCAGCATCTACAACGTCATCTACAATGGCAAGAAACCTGGATAATATGAGCTACAACAACATTTAATTTCCTTTTGGTATGAATAAAGTCTGTTTTGAATTTAATTGAATGGAGCTGTTAGTTACCTACAGTACCTACAGTACAGTAAGTACTAGAAACCTCCCATTCAGGAACAAATTCCTCCCATAAAGCAACCAACCCCCCACCATCAGATCCTCTGCCTGCACTAAAGATCTCTGAGAAAGAGGTAAACAGGCTCTTTCAGCGCATGAAAACAAAGAAAGCTGGAGGACCTGATAACGTCTCCCCATCATGTCTGAAAGCCTGCGCACATCAACTTGCTCCGATCTTCACAAGGATCTTCAACAAGTCACTGGAGAAATGTGAGGTCCCCTCCTGCCTCAAACGATCAACCATCATCCCTGTTCCCAAGAAACCCACCATCGTAGGATTAAATGACTACAGGCCTTTAGCCCTGACGTCTGTGGTCGTGAAATCCTTTGAGCGGCTGGTGTTGAAGCACCTGAAAGACATCACAGGCCCCCTGCTGAACCCCCTGCAATTTGCTTACCGAGCAAACAGGTCGGCAGATGATGCTGTTAACTTAGGTCTACACTTCATCCTGCAACACCTCGACCGTCCAGGGATGTACGCCAGGATCCTGTTTGTAGACTTCAGCTCGGCCTTCAACACTATCATACCAGACATCCTCCACCAGAAGCTCACACAGCTCAACGTCCCCGCCTCCACCTGTCAGTGGATCAACAGCTTCCTGACAGACCGACAGCAGCAGGTGAGACTGGGGAGCATCTTTTCCCGATCCAGATCAAAAAGTACTGGTGCCCCCCAGGGGTGTGTTCTATCCCCACTCCCCTTCTCTCTGTACACAAATGACTGCACCTCATCGGACTCATCCGTGAAACTCCTTAAGTTTGCAGACGACACCACTGTCATTGGACTGATCCAGGACGGTGATGAGTCTGCATACAGACAGCAGGTGGATCGGCTGGTACACTGGTGCGGTCAGAACTACCTTGAACTGAACCCACTCAAGACTGTGGAAATGGTGGTGGACGTTCGGAGAACACCACCCGCATACACCCCCCTCACCATCCTCAACAACACTGTATCGGCCGTGGACCACTTCAGGTTCTTAGGAACCACCATCTCTGAGGACCTGAGATGGTCTTCACACATAGACACTGTTCGAAAGAAGGCCCAGCAGAGACTGTACTTCCTGAGGCAACTCAAGAAGTTCAACCTTCCACAGGAGCTGTTGGTCATCTTCTACACTGCCATCATTCAGTCTGTCCTGTCTTCATCCATCTCAGTGTGGTTTGGCTCATCCACAAAACAGGACAGGTCCAGACTGCAACGAATAATCAGGACTGCAGAGAGAATAACCAGGGCTGACCTTCCCTCCATCCAGGACTTATACAGGTCTAGGGTCAAGAAAAGAGCTGCCAAAATCTCTGCAGACCCCACACACCCTGCACATAAACTGTTTAGAGTTTTACCTTCAGGCCTCCGCTACAGAGCACTGTTTACTAAAACCAGCCGCCACAGAGACAGTTTCTTCCCCCAGGCTGTTTCTCTGATGAACATTCAATAGAGTACAGAGCAACAGCATACAGATGCTGCAAATGCACCTTTTCTATTAGATATGTGTATATTGTACATTGTAAATTTGTATATTCTGTAATGCAGAATATTGCATTGTCAGTCAGTCATTTTCTACCGCTTATTCCATAGTGGGTTGCAGGGGAGCTGGTGCCTATCTCCAGCAGTCTATGGGCGAGAGGCAGGGTACACCCTGGACAGGTCGCCAGTCTGTTGCAGGGCAGCACACAAACAACACACTCATTCATACACCTAAGGGCAATTTAGAGTTACCAATTAACCTAACAGGCATGTCTTTGGACTGTGAGAGGAAGCCAGAGTACCCAGTGAGAACCCACGCATGCACAGGGAGAACATGCAAACTCCATGCAGAAAGGCCTCAGGCCGGGAATTGAACCCAGGACCTTCTTGCTGCAAGGCAACAGTGCTACCAACTGTGCCACCGTGCAGCCAATATTGCATTGTAAATTGTAAATTTGTATATTCTGTAATGCAAAAACAGAACAAAAGAGCAAAGTGTACCGGAGTCAAATTCCTTGTTTGTATGCACGAACTTGGCAATAAAGCTGATTCTGATGTAATAACACAGAGGTGTTATTTCATGGAAGTACTGGTACTCAACACACAGAGGTGCTAAGTACCAGTTATACCTGATATAACAGGTACCCCACCCCACATGCGGACGCCAAAAGACACCCAGTGCACCCACATCCCCCACACCTTTGAAACGTTTGCTACTCCACTGAACTCACCCCACGGGCAAAGTGATCATTTTTTAAATAAACTAATTTGAGAATTCACAGTTGAATATAGTAATTTCTGCTCCATTTATGACCAGCAATGTTACTCATGTGTCCAGGCATGTGTCAGCACGGACCTCCAAAAACTGTGGCAGCAGAATATGGGATGGCATTTGTAAAGTTACACTGACAAAAACTAACAACAATATTTGGGTTATTTAGCCTGTCATAAGAGAAAAAAATGAGGTTTCATTTTTCAAAGTCGTATTTTCACAAAGTAATTTATGCATTTATAAATGTCACAGTTCCAAACTAAATATTTAATTAGCAACTTAAATGTTTAGTTTAAAACAGGGGTCCCCAATTAAAATAACAGGAGGTCCATTCCCTCCCTCATCCAAACACTTTGGGGTCCGAACATTGTAAATCAAGAGACAAAGATATTTTCTTTCATCTTTATTTCAAATTTAATTAACACTACTGATCAATTATTCATATACCCATGAAATCATATGCTGAACAGAAAAGAGCAATCCAATTTAAGTACCAATATTAAACACGCTTTGAATGGCACAGTCGAGCTGGGTCTGTGCAACTTGGTATAATTCTGCTGTCTTTGTTGTGTTTGTGGCAGGCATGGTAATTTGCTTTACTTTTTCCTTCTTTTCCATCTTAAAGTGTTTCTGCCACAGCTTCCATGCACTCTTTGATCATTTCCCAGTCAGTAAAAGGCTTTTACTTACTGTGTTTTCCCAAAATCCACTATACTCACAGTGAACACTCGTATGCTCACTGTTGTGCTGTAAGAGACCGTATGCTTCTGCCCATTCATCTTTAAATGTGTGATTTTCATAGTCCACATTACGTATTTTTGATGAAGCCATCTTCTTTTACTCACTCATCTGTACACCAAGTCCTATGAGCAAGTGAGAGCTCCCAAGCTACTAACTTAGCAATGCACGTTGAAGGACCGGCATAGCTTCTTCTTTGTCGTTTTCTGGCGGTTTGCATATAATGGAGTGGGGCATTACCTCCACCAGCTGGCTTGAAGTGAGGACCAGAATGTCGCTGACCCACTTAGCTGTCCTTCGTGCCTGTTCAAAAGTTAGACACAGCAGCCGGCAGGAATGAAATGTTTGCATCTACATATTAAATGAGAAAATGCTTTGCGGTTAAAGTAGCAGCAGCAGTCTTGACTGACACATATGGAAAGCCAGCTGGTTCACAAACATGTGACTTCTGACGATTCTGACAACACGTTCACAACATGTAAATTACTCGCAAACGTTTTAACAACACGTTGTCTACATGTTGTTTACGTGTCAAAAACTAACGTGCAAACAACAAGTAAACATGTTAACAACGTGTTGTCTACGTGGTGTTTGCGCGTTAACAACACATTGGCTACACGTCATTGACGTGTTGTTTACATGTTGATTTCATGTGATTCTGAGCCATTTGGCCAGTTGTACAGTTTGAAATGGTCATTGTTGAATTTTCCCATTGGCTGCTGAGTAGCAGGGTTAAACCATTTCTGTCAGTCAGAAGGGGTCTTCCTTTTGTGTGTAGCCTATCAAAATGTAATATTTCGATTGCAGTTTCAAACTGTAAAGTCATAAATTATTTTCATAAAGATATATTGCCTCATTTTGCTCCACTACTGCCTCTTTTGTGATTAAAAACATGCATTAGTGGACGTTCTTGCCTTTTATACCATTCATTTAGCTTTACATCATTACATCAACAATTTGTGGCTGAAAAGTTACAACAGTGGTACTCACTAAATGTTGGTTTAGGATACAGACCATTGTAATAAATACTGTATTTGTCTGGAAAACAACATGAACCTTTCCCGTATTCTCACTTAATTTAGGGGTTTGACCAGCAGGGGCCACATAAATCAATATGGGGCTTGTTAAAACCTAAACGGACCACTTTTTGTTTAGACATTAGGCACTCAGACAAATGTACACAGGTGATATTACCATTTTTGATGAAATGTACAGCGTTCAAAAGACTGTCAGGATTAGAATGATAGGTCATCCTTAAAATTCTTATTAAAACTTGAGATGTACAGTACAGACCAAAAGTTTGGACACTTTCTCATTCAAAGAGTTTTCTTTATTTTCATGATTATGAATATTGTAGCTTCACACTGAAGGCATCAAAACTATGAATTAACACATGTGGAATGATATACTGAACAAAAAGTGTGAAACAACTGAAAATATGGCTTATATTCTAGGTTCTTCAAAGTAGCCACCTTTTGCTTTGATTACTGCTCTGCACACTCTTGGCATTCTGTTGATGAGCTTCAAGAGGTAGTCACCTGAAATGGTTTTCCAACAGTCTTGAAGTAGTTCCCAGTGATTCTTAGCACTTGTTGACCCTTTTGCTTTTCACTTTCCTGGGGCGGTCCTCATGTGAGCCAGTTTCTTTGTAGCGCTTGACGGTTTTTGGGACTGCACTTGGGGACACTTTCAAAGTTTTCCCAATTGTTCGGACTGACTGACCTTCATTTCTTAAAGTAATGATGGCCACTCATTGTTCTTTTCTTAGCTGCTTTTTTCTTGCCATTATAAAAATTCTAACAGTCTATTCAGTAGGACTATCAGCTGTGTACTATATCCACCTCCTGCACAACACAACTGATGGTCCCAACCCCATTTATAAGGCTTGAAATCCCACTTATTAAACCTGACAGGGCATACCTGTGAAGTGAAAACCATTTCCATAGACACAGCTACTTGCATGATTTGCATCATGTGCAGCCCGGGGCAAAACACTCCGCATGGCTATACCACATTAACACGAGATGTGCCGCAAGTGAAGTTGGACAACATGCAGTAATATATGAATGTTTAAAATCAGTTTGGGTCCGGATCGAACGGCTCGTGGGTCCGGATCCAGACCCTGGTCCACCAAATCGGGACTTCTGGTTTACAAGCTTAATGTTTAGCTACAAACTAAAAATTTAGTTAGCATGCTAAATATTTAGCTTCTAACTAAATATTTAGTTAGGGAACTGTGACTTTTATAAATGTATGAATGACTTGGTGAAAATATGACTTTGAAAAATGAAACCCCACTTTTTTTCTCTTGCAACAGGCTAAATACAGTGGGGAGAACAAGTTTGCAGGTTTTTCCACTTGCAAAGCATGTGGTACACCTGAGTTTTGCAAGTTTTCCCACTAGCATGTGATTCACCTAACTTATCATAGGCATTCTTCAACTGTGAGTAGCGGAATCTAAAGCAAAAATCCAGAACATCACATTTTCAGTAATTAATTTCCATTTTATTGCATGACATAAATATTTGATACATCAGAAAAAAAACTTAATATTTGGTACAGAAACCTTTGTTTACAATTCCAGATATCAGACGTTTCCTGTAGTTCTTGACGAGGTTGGCAAACACTGCAGCAGGAATTCTGGACCACTCCTCCATACAGATTTCTCCAGATCCTTCAGGTTTCAGGGCTGTTGCTGGGCAATACGGACTTTCAGCTCCCTCCAAAGATTTTCGATTGGGTTCAGGTCTGGAGACTGGCTAGGCCACTCCAGGACCTTGAGATGCTTCTTATGGAGCCACTCCTTAGTGGCCCTGGCTGTGTGCTTCGGGTCGTTGTCATGCTGGAAGACCCAGCCACAACCCATCGTCAATGCCCTTAGTGAGGGAAGGAGGAGGACCAAAAAGCTCTTTTTGTCTCAGACCACATGACCTTCTCCCATTCCTTCTCTGGACCATCCAGATGGTCATTGGCAAACTTCAGACGGGCCTGAATGTGTGCTGGCCTGAGCAGGGGGACCTTGCTTCCACTGCAGGATTTTAATCCATGGCGGCGTAGTGTGTTACTAAAGGTCTTCTTTTTTTTACTTTATTTTTAACGTTTTGCATAAAAAAAATAAAAGAGAGAACAAACAGACCCCTACAAACAAAAGTCTAGAGCATCCAGAAAACCATGTATATAGATATAAAATATAAACATCCCAAAAAAAAAAAGGGGATGGTAATTACATTAAGTTCACATTTGATTCCATGTCCAGGTAGGCATTCAACTTCTTCCAGTATTTGTTAAATTTCCCCAAAGCAAGTCTTAGTGAAAAGGTCAGTCTCTCCATTGTGTGAATTTCCATGATTATTTCCTTCCAGTCCGTAAGTGATGGTGGATCTGCATCTAGCCATCTCTGAGTTATAGCTTTCTTTGACATTGCTAATAATATTAACAACTGATATCTATCAGATGTCCCCAGGCCTTGGGGTAAACTACATAGTTTTTTTGTGTAGAAGGAAGAATCAAAAAAAGAAAGGAAAAACACTGTAAGACAAAGTGTTTTCTTACCTGGTAAACTTGATACTCACAAGCAACAGCTGTGGTTGCCTCAGTTCTCAGGCTGTTTAGCATTACAAAGATCACCCATATTTCCTGGGTTGATGATCTTTTTAGTAAAATAATAGTGATAGTAATAGTATATTTAATATTTTTATGTCAGAGCTCTAAAATGTAACAATATTTGCCCTTAAAAATCAAAACCAAATAATGTTGTAAATAAATAAATATGAATTACGCATTAGCTTAATTTTCAGTCCAAATTTGTAGTTTTTCATCCAATATAGAAATTTAAAAGACTTGGAATTGATTCCCCAGAACTCTACCAATCATCAGTTCACAGAGAGTAAATTCTAATAGGTTTGGCCTTTTTTGAACCATCTAAAGTTGTTCCGCCCATCATCAGTAAACCACTCATAACAGCTGTATTTTACAACTGAAGGTATTGTAAGAAACTACACTAACATACAGTACTGACTAAGAGAAAATGAGAATTACACAAGGGAGGAGGTCCCTCCACTCTATACGTTTTGATTCATTACTTTTCTCCTTTTTTCTGAGAAAATATGTTATTAAAAGCATAATGTTTTTGAATTCTTTTAATGACCAACTTAGTGAGGGATTAGAGCACATAAGGGGAATTATCACCACAAAGATCACCCTTAAACACTTCTTAACCTTTATAGAAATAGTCTCAAAATTTTACAAAATTGTAGCTACTGTCTGTGGCCTAAAGTTTTTTGTGCTATATCTGTTTGTTTTTTATTTATTTATGGCAGGTTTTTACTGTGTTGTCTGAGCCGTGCCGCTTCTCATGAGTTTGAAAAAACAGTCCAGCCTTGGGAGACGTAACAAGCATTTCTCTGACACTAACAAGACCTGTATTTATCAGGGCACTGAGAAAAACCACTGAACAGTGCATGGCGATGTAACGTCGAGGGAGTACAGTGATTAAAGAGGGGTAGAAATACATTAGCAAAGTCTCATGGGTGACACCTTGCTGGCTTGTTATCATCCATCATCAATCCAGACCTGCTAGTTTGATTGAAGGAGGGAAGCAGCACTATTTATGTTAAACATAGCATGTAAACTTCCTGTCCTGTGCTTCAGGTGTGATGAGTGCCAGCTCTGTTATCACTTTGGGTGCCTGGACCCCCCGCTGAAAAAATCCCCCAAGCAGACGGGATATGGCTGGATCTGCCAGGAGTGTGACCCATCATCATCTAAGGTGAGTTGAAATGGTGTGCATGTGCAGAAATGTTTTGGTTATACTAAAGACCTATAGTATTAAGGACCTTTAAAATGGCCAAAACACACAAAACAAACCAGCTGAAAAAAATGTTTTTAACCCCCGTTTTTGTCAATAACCTGCAGTAAGTTAAGTCTGGAGTTTGGCATGAATGTCTGGTAATCGTCACACTTTTTGTATAATTTGAGTTAAGATGTCCACTAGTAACCGAAGTCTTAATACGTTTAGATGTATAAAATTGGACATGCACATGTGACATCAGATTATTTGGAGCGCAGCTTCACCCTTTCATCTAGATTGTTCGAGTTTACACAATTTTGTTGTGTTGTCATAGCTATTGTTGTGATGTAGGTCAGGGAAAGTAGTATCTAGCCCTTCAAGCAGAGGATGGACTTCATTTCAACCTCCAAGAACACCAGGCTGTGGTTTAGCTTCTAGGAAGAGGAAAAAATAAACAGCGAGAGAAAATAAAGTTAAAAGAATAAAATAACAGCCAATAATGCAAAATTGGAGAGTAGAAGGAGAATGTAGCAGAGTAAGCAAAAGTTCACTATGTCTTCTATTAGCCTAAACCTATAACATCATAACAGAGATAGCTCAGGATATTATAAGCAGGGGTGAAAATATATGGTCCAGTACTGCGTCCCACTAAAAGATGCTCCAGCAGTACTCAGTACCGGGAAGAGGGGAAAGTGACTGCCTTCAATAAAGCTCTCATTCAGAACCAGTCACAGCTGCACTTTGGGTCAGAAAATAGATCTGCTAGCAATATGCAGTCTAAAACACAACTTCATTTGCTTATACATTTTATTTTATTTTTTTACTTATTCTGAATTGTTTCTTAACTGTTTGTGTGGTGTTTTGGAGCCTCAGTGTTATTGCCTTGCTTCTCTACCCTCCCCTAGTGGCCAGCCTTTAAAATGCGTACCACTATGTTTAATTGTTGCAAAATGTGCCAATTAAAATCAATGGGAGAGTAAACAGTTGTGTTTCATGCTATTTTGTTGCATTTTAACGACAGAAAGGCTAGAAAAAACCTCCTTATGAGCTGATGAAGATTTCACTTAACAGTACACAAGTGCGCATGCAGGTCTATGGTTGCTAAGGGTCAAAAAGTCCCAGCTGAAGGGACATAAAACGCCAGATAAACAACATATGACACTAAAGAAATTCCACACATTCTTGTGGTTGGCTGAAATACCTTCAACATGTTTTAAATATCTGTCGGCTATCAAAAAAAAAAATGGGGTAAACATGACGAAATAGTCAAATGAAATAATTCAAATGAAAAACAATTGTTGATATCAAGAAAAATAATTTCTTTGATCAAAAGACAAGACAGAGATCCTGAAGATGAAATGTTTCCCCGAAAATCAGAATCAAGATTTTGTTCAGAATCAAGATTTTGAGCAAGCTGAGGGTCAAGGTGAGCAGGCACCATATCCGAAAAAAGTAGCAACTGCAGGACCCACGGAAACAAATAATTAAAATGCATTTTTCTAATATTATCAAGTGCTTCTCATTTCTGCCTCATCCATACAGGTAGCCTACAGTAAAATAATGAAATGTTTCCATTTATTTGGATTTGGACTTTGCTTTTTTAAAAGCATGAAATTGAGAAATAGAACAACATGAATCGGTGAAGATTTTTGTAATAGTACCAGCAAGAATTTAAAAGTACTTTCACCCCTGAACGTAAGTCACTTTAAATACACTCACCGGCCACTTTATTAGGTTTCTAATCAGCCAATCACATGGCAGCAACTCAATGCATTTAGGCATGTAGACATGGTCAAGACAATCTGCTGCAGTTCAAACCGAGCATCAGAATGGGGAAGAAAGGTGATTTAAGTGACTTTGAACGTGGCATGGTTGTTGTTGCCAGACGGGCTGGTCTGAGTATTTCAGAAACTGCTGATCTACTGGGATTTTCACACACTACCATCTCTATGGTTTTCAGAGAATGGTCCGAAAAAGAGAAAATATCCAGTGAGTGGCAGTTCGGTGGGTGCAAATGCCTTGTTGATGCCAGAGGTCAGAGGAGAATGGGCAAACTGGTTTGAGCTGATAGAAAGGCAACAGTAACTCAAATAACCCCCCGTTACAACCAAGGCATGCAGAAGAGCATCTCTGAATGCACAACACGTCGAACGTTGAGGCGGATGGGCTACAGCAGCAGAAGACCACACCGGGTGCCACTCCTGTCAGCTAAGAACAGGAAACTGAGGCTACAATTTGCACAAGCTCACCAAAATTGGACAATAGAAGATTGGAAAAATGTTGTCTGGTCTGATGAGTCTCGATTTCTGCTGCGACATTCGGATGGTAGTGTCAGAATTTGGCATCAACAACATGAAAGCATAGAACCATCCTGCCTTGTATAAACTGTTCAGGCTGGTGGTGTAATGGAATGGGGAATATTTCCTTGTGCCCCTTAGTACCAATTGAGCATCGTGTCAACCCCACAGCCTACCTGAGTATTGTTGCTGACCATGTCCATCCCTTTATGACCACAGTGGACCCATCTTCTGATGGTTATTTCCAGCAGGACAACACACCATGTCATAAAGCACAAATCATCTCAGACTGGTTTCTTGAACATGACGATGAGTTCACTTTACTCAAATGGCCTCCACAGTCACCAGATCTCAATCCAATAGAGCACCTTGATGTGGTGGAACAGGAGATTTGCATAATGGATGTGCAGCCGACAAATCTGCAGCATCTGTGTGATGCTATCATGTCAACATGGACCAAACTCTCTGAGGAATGTTTCCAGTACCTTGTTGAATCTATGCCACGAAGGATTAAGGCTGTTCTGAAGGTAAAAGGGAGTCCAACCTGGTACTAGCAAGGTGTACCTAATAAAGTGGTGGGTGAGTGTATAAGCTTTATCAAAAAGGAAAGTTTTGCGCCTAGTCTTTAAAGTAGACAAGATGTCTGCCTCAGCGGATGAAAACTGGGAGCTGGTTTCACAGGAGAAGAGCCTGATAACCAAAATATCTGCCTCCCATTCTACTTTTAGAAACTCTAGGAACCACCTACTGCTCTGTTAGGAACATATGGAACAGTCAGATCTCTGATGTATGACAGAGCTTGATTATTAGGGGTTTATATGTAAGAAAGAGAATTATTTTAAATTATATTCTGGATTTAACAGGGATATATATGATATGATCTCTCTTTTTAATTGTCAGAACTCTTGCAGAAGCATTTTTTATAAGCTCAAGGTGTCAGTGTTGGCTTTACCAACTCTGAGTGTGGATTACGGAGACTGAACAGCAGTGTAACAGTTAATTTGGAATATGTACAAAAAAGGTAGAATATTGACTGGAGCTGGCAAAGGGATCCTGGATTGGCTCTGAGGAGGAGAAGAGAGAGGATGATGGCTTGTTGGAGGTGGTAAATGTGCCCCACAGAGGCTGAGTTTGGCAGGAGGAGTAGCACAGAGATTCACAGTGGTGACTTTCTCTTTTTGTGATCCTTAAGTGACAGTGCTTCAGCTTATCATGTGGTGTTGGAGGGTGGACAGGCAGGTGAGGAATGGTTTAGTGTTTCTGCGAGGTGATCTCAGAGCTGCAGGGCTGGAGGTAGGAAAGGAAGGGAGGCTCACGGTTGGAGCTGCAAGGAGTCTTTTCCAGAATTTGGCGGAGCATTGATACAGAGAACAGGAGCTTGTAATACAGGTCACTGTCACAGAATGATCAGATCACGCTGATAGAGACAACGGGCTGACGCCTCCCCCCAGGCTCCTTAAGAAACACCTGCTATAGCTGCACCTGCCAGTCACACCCTCCAGGCAGAGAGAAACACAGCACAAACAAAAAAAAACTGCTCACAGCCACTGTAGGATGACACAAGGCTTTTGACTGCTCTTTTGCTAAATTCCTGCTAGTAAAGAAGTACAATATTCCAGCCTTGAAGTAAAAAATACATGGACTAGTTTTCAGGGTCATTCCTGGACAGGATATTTCAAAATGTTTTCTCAGTATTCTTCAGGTGAAAAAAGGAAATCCTAGAAACCTGTTTAATATGAAATCTAAATGACAGGTCTGGTTAAAGATAACATCAATGTTCAATTTGATGCTATCCAGAGTGAGTGGCTGACTAAGCATTTTTTTTCAGTCAGGTCCAAGTACAACTATGTCTTGTGTGAATTTTGAAGCAGAAAATGTTAAGTCATCCACGTTTTTATGTCATCAAGACATAGTGGTAATTTGCCTAACTGATTTAAATAGTCAGGATTTATGCATAAATATAGCTGAATTTTATTAGCCTAACAGTGGAAATGTATTCCTTGCTGTCTGATCATTTTACCAATTGGAAGCATCCACACACACACACACACACACACACACACACACATTTATATATATATTTACCATATACTGGTCCTTCTCAAAATATTAGCATATTGTGATAAAGTTCATTATTTTCCATAATGTCATGATGAAAATTTAACATTCATATATTTTAGATTCATTGCACACTAACTGAAATATTTCAGGTCTTTTATTGTCTTAATACGGATGATTTTGGCATACAGCTCATGAAAACCCAAAATTCCTATCTCACAAAATTACCATATCATTAAAAGGGTCTCTAAACGAGCTATGAACCTAATCATCTGAATCAACGAGTTAACTCTAAACACCTGCAAAAGATTCCTGGGGCCTTTAAAACTCCCAGCCTGGTTCATCACTCAAAACCCCAATCATGGGTAAGACTGCCGACCTGACTGCTGTCCAGAAGGCCACTATTGACACCCTCAAGCAAGAGGGTAAGACACAGAAAGACATTTCTGAACGAATAGGCTGTTCCCAGAGTGCTGTATCAAGGCACCTCAGTGGGAAGTCTGTGGGAAGGAAAAAGTGTGGCAGAAAACGCTGCACAACGAGAAGAGGTGACCGGACCCTGAGGAAGATTGTGGAGAAGGGCCGATTCCAGACCTTGGGGGACCTGCGGAAGCAGTGGACTGAGTGTGGAGTAGAAACATCCAGAGCCACCGTGCACAGGTGTGTGCAGGAAATGGGCTACAGGTGCTGCATTCCCCAGACCTGGGCTACAGAGAAGCAGCACTGGACTGTTGCTCAGTGGTCCAAAGTACTTTTTTCAGATGAAAGCAAATTCTGCATGTCATTCGGAAATCAAGGTGCCAGAGTCTGGAGGAAGACTGGGGAGAAGGAAATGCCAAAATGCCAGAAGTCCAGTGTCAAGTACCCACTGTCAGTGATGGTCTGGGGTGCCGTGTCAGCTGCTGGTGTTGGTCCACTGTGTTTTATCAAGGGCAGGGTCAATGCAGCTAGCTATCAGGAGATTTTGGAGCACTTCATGCTTCCATCTGCTGAAAAGCTTTATGGAGATGAAGATTTCATTTTTCAGCACGACTTGGCACCTTGGCTGATTGCCTCCATGCCACGCCGCATTGAAGCAGTCATTTCTGCAAAAGGATTCCCGACCAAGTATTGAGTGCATAACTGTACATGATTATTTGAAGGTTGACGTTTTCTGTATTAAAAACACATTCTTTTATTGGTCAGATGAAATATGCTAATTTTGTGAGATAGGAATTTTGGGTTTTCATGAGCTGTATGCCAAAATCATCCGTATTAAGACAAAAAAAGACCTGAAATATTTCAGTTAGTGTGCAATGAATCTAAAATATATGAATGTTAAATTTTCATCATAACTTTATGGAAAATAATGAACTTTATCACAATATGCTAATATTTTGAGAAGGACCTGTATATATATATAGTAAAGAGAATTTGCTCGAGCACTGAACCCTGTGGTACTCTTCAGGTAACCCCGGAGTGTGAAGACTTATCATTTGCATGAATACACTCAAATCTGCTGGACGAATAAAATTTAAATAAACCTAGTGCTGTTCACCTGATCCCTACCGCAAATTACCGCCTTTCTAAGAGAATATTGTGGTGCACTGTATCAAATGCAGCACTGATAACTAACAGGACAGGTACAGATGCTGGTCCTTTATCTGAGGCCATGAGATTATTAGTGAGCTTTACAAATGCTCTTACTTCTTACTTGATTAGCAAAATTTAGCTTAAGAATGTTAGATAAGAAAGGAAGATTAGATATAAGTCTGTAATTTGTTAAGTAATCTTGATTGATAGAAGGGTGTAATCAAAGGTTTAGTTTCAACAACCTTAAAAAGCCTGTGGTACATATATGTTTACTAAGGATAGATTAATCACATCACATCTAAATTGTGGGAAGTAATCAAAGAGAAGACATTCTTAAATAACTTGGTTGGAATTGGGTCTAACATACAAGTTGATGGGTTAGATGAAGCTAATATTTTTGATAACTCAGAAAGCTAAACTGGAACAAAATAGTCCAAACTCAGATTAGGTTCTACAGTTACCTAAAATGCTGCCACACTTATTAGGGAGGAGGTAATTATGTTCAGAAGGATGCTAATGATTTATATTTAATAGAATCAGTTTTATTCATAAAGAGTAACTTAAAATCATTACTGATGAAAGCTGAGGAAATGGCTGGCTCAACAGAGCTATCACTCTATGTAAGTTTAGCAATTGTACTAAAAAGAAACCTAGGAAATTTTCTTATTTTTCTCTATCAATGATGAGAAATATTTGGTTCCAGCTTGGCAAAGGGTCTTTAAATACATACGAAGACTATTTTTCCAGATTATGTAGGACTGCTCTAGTGCTATTTTCTGTCCAATTTCCTAGCATTGTGCTTTAAAGTATGCAGCTCTGAATTAAACCAGGGAGCCAGCCTCCTATGAATAATTACCTTATTTTTCGAGAGGGCTACATTGTCTAATGCAGCCTTCAATAAGGAAGTAACAATATAAACAAGAGCATCAATTTGTGAAAGGGTAGAAATCAATTGCTGCCCTCTGCTGGGCTTTTCTGTGATACTGATGAAATTAAAAATGGAACAGATTCTTTGAAAGTTGTTATAGCAATGTATGATAAAGATCTAATATAATTAAATTTGCTCATAGGAGCAGAGTAGTCAGTCAGATTTAACTAAAAAGTTAGTATCAAATGGTCAGACAGGACAAGGTAATGAGAAAATACTGCTTTTTGTTTACTCTGCTACAATATGTCAGCTCAAGGTCCAGAGTATGATGACAGGAATGGGTAGGTCTGATGATGTTTTGAGCAAGGCCAGTGGAATCTAAGATAGGATTAAAGTCTACATTTAGGCTATCACTTTCAGGGTCAACATGAATGTTTAAATAACCCACTATACTTAGCTTATCAGTATTTAACATTACCTTAGATAAGAAATCTGAGAACTGATGATAAAATTGAGAGTAATGACAAACAGAGGTGGTTTTAGTGTTATGCAATTTAGATGAGAAAAACTAAAGGCTAAATATTCCAAAGAATTGTAGCTATTAACCGGCCGGGGATTAATCGATGAATCTGACTGAAAGGTAGCTGCTACTCCTCCTCGCCCAGTATTTTAAAGAATGTGAAAATTTAAATACTGTAATTAAAAGGAGTTGATTTATTTATACTAACATCATCTTTATACTCACATCATCCTCTTGCTGTAGCCAGGTTTCTGTTAAACAAAATAAAATAATCTGATTATCACAAATCAAGTCGTTAACCAATATAGTCCTTGGTGAGAGACATTCTCTGTTTTATCAGGTCATACATTTAGCTGAAGTAAATCCAGTGGGTTAGTCAGATTGCTATGTGTATAGACAAACTGTGATATTAAAGGGAGACCTTTACACCATCCTGCTGCCTGTATTAACAGCAGTCACAAGTTGATCTAAGTGCTTTAGCTGGGATCAAAACCAGCTGACAGAGATCAGCCTGTGTAATAGGTTCTATTTTCCTAAAGAGCTGCAGTTTTGAGCCCTACTGTTTTTCATAGGTTTATTTTGTCTTCTATACCAGCTGAGAATAAAAAAATATTTTCAGAGGAATCACTTTATTTCACTGTTTATATGAGCTGTGCATATGACTGGAAGCAACACAAATGTCACTAACTCCTGTAAGTAAAAACCTTTTCACACAATATTACAGTGTGATTTCCAATCAGCCTACACGTTATTGCTGCATAAACAAAAAGGCATTGATGAGGTGTGAATGTGTGTATGAATGTGTGGATGACTGATTATAGTGTAAAACACTTTGGGGTTCTTCGACTAGATAAAGTGATAAACTAGGGCAGGCCACGAATGTGTGGATGACTGATTGTAGTGTAAAGCACTTTGCAGTGCTCTGGCTTGATAAACCGTTAAACAAGTGCAGGCCATTTAGCATTTACCAGCCATTATGTAGCTGCTTCTGATGTGGTTACATGTAATCAATGCTTAAGAGAACTGTACATTTATGGATGGTAGCGGTATCTAAACATATGGGATATCATACCTGTTCCTCTTTCACCTTGTTCATGTCCGATGCTTCATACTCAGAAGTTGTAACAAGCGGGTTCTTTACAGTCTAGTATTTAGCGCCACCTGTCTCTGATGTTGCTCCCAATGTTTTTCATTTGCCCATCAGACCCTATCCTACTCTACCCCGCCCCCAGCTGGTTTATAATTGTCACCCCCTGCTGGCAACTGTGGTCAAGAGAATGACTCAAAGGCATCAGGAAAAAAGTGTTGCAAAGTGATGGGTCCTTTGGAAAATGAGTTTGTGCACATGCTTTTTTCCCATTTATTTCTACCTTTCTTATCCCTCTGAGAGGAGTAAAGAGAAAAAGCACTGATACACTATTATAAACACCTTATAAACAGTCTCACTCCAAATAGCTCAGCAACCAACAACAGCTTAAGGCTTAAGGTCTCTTCATTTGACCTAATTTACTGGGACAGCCTGATTGCTCTCCGTTTGATCATGCACCACATACAAACTTACCAGCATGCCCAACTTTCATTGACTCACTTTGTGTGTTACACATTCGTCCAGTCCAGCACTTCCTTGGGGATAACCCACTGTCATTGTCAAAAAGAGTGCTAGTTGGAAGCATTTGAAATTGTTTGTTGATCTTGGCCTCATCCAGACAATTACATCCTTGAAAACAACAAATCTGCAGGTGGTTTATGTCTTGTTCAGGATGCTCCTCTATGAGGAATTGAAAGCTGTTGTGGATAAAGTCAGGGGACCTTCTACCCAGAAGAAAGTAGCTGTGAAGTGATGATCTGGCATCAGTAATTTAAGTTCAACCGGCATTTTGTCTTTGTAGTTGCTGCTAAGGGTAGAATGTTGTTGTGTTACTGAGCATTGTTTTGATTCCACTTCGGGTATTGTTAATTTACTCAAATGTACTAATTCAGTTTCACTTTCAATTCAGTTTATTTATATAGCACCAATCCATGTCGTCTCAAGGCACTTCACAAAAGTCAGGTACATACATTCCAATTAATCCTAACCATTGAACAGTGCAGTCAGATTCAGTTATTTATTCAAATTTGTTAAAAAGTTTTTCTATCTAAGGAAACCCTGCAGATTGCATCCAGTCAGTGACTTGTAGCATTCACTCCTCCCAGATGAGCATGTAGGGACAGTGGACAGTCACTGGCATTGACTTTGCAGCAATCCCTCATACTGAGCATGCATGTAGCGACAGTGGAGAGGAAAAACTCCCTTTTAACAGGAAGAAACCTCCAGCAGAACCAGTCTTAGTTTGCATTGGTCATGGCAGATATAAGCTATTAATGAAACTTTTGTTTTGTTTTTTTTGTACACTGAACTGAAATTTAAGCTAAAGAACTGATTGGTTTTGTTGTATAAGCTCTATTTTTGTGTTTGTCAATACATTTGAGCCTTCTAAATGAAACTGTTTTGGGGTTTCATTTGATTTTTAGGGTGGGACGCATTGTTGCTAACAACCTTTGTCTGTTTTGTGTGTTTCAAAGGAAAATAAACATATTAAGGGAGACCTGATTGGCACCCCAAAACAATTAATCCTGATTATCTGCCGCTATAAAGGTTACAGGTTATCCTACCAGGAGGTTTTTTTGCCTTTTTGTTGGTTGTCACTGTATTAAATTGCAGTATAAAATGCCTTGTGGTAGCGCCTCTGCCTAATTGAAAACTGTTCTCTTCTTTTTGCTTGGCAGTAGAGGCTATATTCTTCCTTGCTGAACCTATTCTTTGTTGAAATTAGGGGCTGATTGATGGTGGTGCAAAGGAAGTAAATGTTGGAAATGCTGAGTCACAAAAATGAAACATTCAGTTATGAAGAAAATTGAAAGGTTATGGCTCTCTATAAATGTTAAGTGGTCCCTGGACAAATTTAAATTTAAATCTAATTTAAAATGGACTTTTCATATCACTTTTAAAATTCAGCAAAGTATTTATAGTTAGACAAAAATAAACAAAAGTACTATTATTTAACTGTCTTAACTGTTTAGCAGAACAGTTAAGTTATATAACAGCAAGTTAGTTAATGAATTGGGTATAAATGCACATTATCTGCTTTGACTACAGCTTATCGACATCAACATTGGAGGAAGGGAATTATTGACATTAAAAGTGTCTAAACTTTAAGAGGATTAAATAACATAAACATAAAATATATTCTTTTTTCAAATTATTTATGGAGAATCTTTTGCAGGTAAATGTGCCGAATGCCTGAAACCAGTAGACATCCCGACCGAAAAGGTTTTCTTTCTGTGTGGCTGCGAGGCCCCCAGTGGCCTTGGTTATCACTTGTTGGAAGATCTTTTTGCCTGTAGTTTTGTCTTCTTCAGGTTTATTCACTTTTTATTTGTTCTATGATGCTCTACCCAAACAGCAGCTTCATTTAGCTGAAACTGAGCATGGAGCGTTTATCCAGGATTCTGGGTCTGACTTTGCAAAAAGCAGATCTTATGAGACAATGTTTTGTATGGTCATTATTTTGTCTCTGTATTGTACTTAGTTCAAGACACAAATTGTGTGTTTGTGATTCTTTAATTAATCTAATCTTTTTCAATTAATTCAGTTCACTAATACTTTATTAATCCTGAGGGGGCATGTGACATTGCAGCAGCTGTCATTATATAAGTTTCTTCTAATAATCATAATAGATGGTGATGGCTGTAGGCAGGAAGGATTTCTTAGAGCGGTCTGTGTTGCAGCTCATCTGACTGAAGACTCTCGGATATTGAGTAGGGTGGTAACAGCACATATATTCATACCAAACGTTTTTAAGTACAACCCTTTCAGTATCACCAGGCACGTGTACCGAACAAGTACAGAGTTGTTTTAAACTAGATTTAAACTTCATCTTGATTCGTATGCAAAGTTTTTTAAAGGCAGGAAGGTCTTTTACGTGGCCAGCAAGTTCAGGACAATTGTACAGCTTGGTTATAGCACTTTGCTTCCTTACATGACCAGCAATTCCTGGAAAAAGTGGAAGGTTCACCCTGCACTGTGCTTTTATGGCTCTAATGATGTTACTGGGATATCTCCTTCCTATGAGCTCCCTTGTGCAATGGGTTTACCTCACACACAGGTGTGAAGTACTGTAAATGCTGGGATATGGAGTATTTTACAAGTTCCTCTGTTGTGTGGCCATGCAGTCATACAGGCCGTTATATGAAGTTGCACACAGTCCTTTGTTGTCCACAGGGTTGACTGCCAACAACATGTACTCTAACAGTGTGTTCCGGGTTCTTTGGAAGAGAAACAATCCCACACCATCACATATCCCCCACCATACCTAACAGTGGCGTGGAGTGCTTATCCACTGACTATATATTGGTCCTCTGTTGCACAACAAACCCACATGCAGTGTTTGTTGGTGAAAAGTTCTATGTGAAGTTCATCTGTCTCCCACACACTGTCCAGATTAGTTTTTGTGATGGTAGCAGAGAAAAGGCTCCCACACATTTCTTTGGCTTCCCCCAAAACAAACATGTGGCATGTAGATGCTGTCTGATGGTTGAAATGGAGACTTGGTGACCACAAGGTAACAATCTTTGAAAGCACTTCTTTTAACTGTGAGCTTTCTCTCATCATATTTATAATCCAGGGAAGAAGGGTGTTGTGGATTACATATCAGAAGTTCTCTCTGAACTCTTCAAGAAAAAATAAAGAAACCAAACGCCATCAGTTAGTTTATTTGGTTCAAGTCGTAAAGGGTTTGAAAGAGGTGAGTTTGTAAAAAATCAACAATGATTTCTAACAGTGATTTTTTGTGTGCTCAAATAGAGATTATGCTTGGCCTATGCAAAAAATGAATTAACTTTTTTCACCAGGTGTATCTATGATGGACACAGTACATAACAACAAGCAATGTGAAACCATTTAAAACATTTAGTCTTTCTCTTTGCTCTGCTCCCTCAGAGACTGTTGCTTCTCTTTCCATTTGCTGTATACTTTGAGTGTTGTGAATCGGTTCTTAGCTTCCTATGCTGGCCTCCCACTTATTTACATTAAACAGGAAAATCTCCAGGCTTCAGGGCTCTCTGCCCCAGAGCAAGGTGACATTTCACTGGTTAGAGAACACAGTGACAAAAAATATGGACTTCAGTTAGCCATTTAATCAGGAAGCAAAAAGTCTGTTCAATAACTTATCTAAGTTTTGATCATTTAGTAATAAATCATTTTGTTATATGTCTGTCGAATGAATGTTTTTTAAATAAGAATATTATGCGATTTAAACCCATCTAGCATATTAAGGAAGAACATGTAAGTAAAAAAAATCAATAAAAGACACCAACACGTGTACACCGTCACTGACATCGCAGGGTCTACATTTTGAGAGGCAGTTAAGAATGTGACATTTTTCAGAAAGCATGATTCACGGACCTTTTAAGGCGCGAGGTGCTTAGAGTGTCTCAGTAATAGCAAATGTGGGGAGATAATTGACTCCACTAAGGGCATCTAAAAAGCACTCTGAGATGAGAGCTGTATTTAAGGAAAGTTTTATTATCCGCTTCTAAATGCCAAGCCATGCATCGTCATTGCCTGTGGTGGAGGAATGTTTCTTAAATGCCAGCTTTAAGTGCAGAATATTACCTGATCTGTGCGTTTTAGATTCATATGGCCGAGATAGTGAGGTCGTCAGCTTATGGCCGACTGTCTTCTAGCACAAGAAGTCATTTGCCAGATCTCCCTAAACCTCTGGTGTTTTCTGAGAAGAGGACCACAATGTCTAAAGGACAAAGTAAGCAGGAGATGATAACTAAGTTTTAGTTCAAGTTTGGTACAAATGCCGGATTGTTTATCACAAGACATTGAATTCCAAATAATTTCAAACATTACATTTTTACCTTTGCCAAATGCTGATAAAATGATCACCTTGTTCCACATGAACTATCCAGTTGTGGGCTGGATCCTCCAAATTCAGATAGAAAAAAATTTAAACAAAGTCAAAATATTTAGGGTGTATTCACACTTGCCACTTTTGGTCCGCTTTAAATGGACCAGAGTTCGTTTCCCTCCTTGGACCAAACAACCGGACTGAGACCCACTTTTTGAGGTGGTCTCGGTCCGCTTCCAAACGGACTCTGGTGCGGTTCGCTTATGGTCTGAATACAAACCGGCCCCAATCCGAACCAACAACAAAAAGCGTACGTTTCTTTGTGCATAAAAAGCCACTGTAGCCGGTAGCAAAGGTGTGTGTTGTAAGTTAATCATACCTGATAAGCTGTGTGTTGCTTAGCAACGCTACTGACTTGTTGTGGGACAAGGCACGTAGAGAACGTCGGCGTTCAGCATGCATTCCCCGACGGGGTTCCAACATTATAAATGGAACGTCTCAAAGTCTGTGTTGAAGGAGCTGCTCTTCACCCTCACAATAATTTTGCAGCTGTAATAACGGCACAAATATGCAGAACAGAGGTGCTGCACGCAGCACGTCTACAGCTGTTTCCCTAAATGTCTGGGTCTGTGTTCTGTCCCGTCCCCGTCATTTCTGTCCAATGAGAACAATGATCGTCACCCATGTGGCTTTGTTTACAAGTAATAGTTCACTTGCAAAAAGTACAATGTGAAAACAAATGTAAAATATACAGCAGATACGGTCCAGAAACATGCAGGGATTTTGGACCACTTCTCCATACAGATCTTCTCCAGATCTTTCAGATTTTGGGGCTGGCCCTGCAAAGATTTTCAATAAGGTCCAGGTCTGGAGACTGGCTAGGCCACTTCAGGACCTTGAGATGCTTCTTACTGAGCCACTGCTTAGTCGCCCTGGCTGTGTGCTTTGGGTCGTTGTCATGCTGGAAGACCCAGCCACGACCCATCTTCAATGCCCTTACTGAGGGAAGAAAGTTGTTGGCTAAGATCTCCCGATACATGGCCCCATCCATCCTCCCTGCAATACGGTGCAGTCGTCCTGTTCCCTTTGCAGAAAAGCATCCCCAAAGAATGATGTTTCCACCTCCATGCTTCACGGTAGGGATTGTGTTCTTGGGGTTGTACTTGTCCTTCTTCTTCGTCCAAACACGTTAAGACCAAAAAGCTCTATTTCTGTCTCATCAGACCACATGACCTTTTCCTATTCCTCCTCTGGATCATCCAGATGGTCAAACTTCAGATGGGCCTGGACATGCACTAGCTTGAGCAGGGGGACCTTGCGTGTGCTGCAATCCGTGGCGGTGTAGCGTGTTACTAATGGTCTTCTTTGAGACTGTGGTCCCAGCTCTCTACAGGTCATTGACTAGGTCTTGCCATGGAGGTCTGGGCTGACCCCTCACCTTCCTCATGATCATTGATGCCCCGCAAGGTTAGATCTTCCATGGAGCCCCAGACAGAGGGAGATTTGCCATCATCTTGAACTTCCATTTTCTTATAATTGCGCAACAGTTGTTGTCTTCTCATCAAGCTGCTTGGCTATTTTCCTGTAGCCCATCCCAGTCTTGTGCAGGTCTACTATTTTATCCCTGATGTCCTTACACAGCTTTCTGGTCTTGGCCATTGTGGAGAGGTTGGAGTTTGTCTGATTGAGTGTGTGGACAGGTGTCTTTTATACAGATAACGAGTTCAAACAGGTGCAGTTAATACAGGTAATGAGTGGAGAGCAGGAGGGCTTCTTAAAGAAGAACTAATAGGCCTGTGAGAGCCGGGATTCTTACTGGTGATCAAATACTTATGTCATGCAATAAAATATAAATTAATTCCTTAAAAATAACACAATGTCATTTTCTGGATTTTTGTTTTAGATTCTGTCTCTCACAGTTGAAGAGTACCTATGATAAAAATAAAAGACTTCGACATGCTTGGCAAATAGAAACACCTGCAAAATCGGCAGTGTTTCAAATACTTGTTCTTCCCACTGTAGTTATATAGGTGATTTGTTCTCTAATTAGTCTTAATAATTTGCATGTCTCCAAACAGCCAGTCAAAATGCAAATTCAGAAGAGTAGATAAAATATTATTTAAAATAAATAATATTAAAAAAAACGATTTGCCTTTTGGATAATTCATTATTAATTTTGTTTGATTAGTTATCCTTATTTAGTAAAATAATATTTAAGTAAGTATTATTTTCTGGATTGGGAATCAATAAACTTTCTGGATAAGTGATTCTTAATGTTTTAACTGGCCATTACATAGAGTAATAGACTATTAAAATGGCAACGAGGAAAGTTTATGGACTCTCAAAAGATGCCGACGAGTCATATGTAAATATATGACCTGTCTGGCACTAGCATTAGCCGTTGGCAGTTTCAGCTTACAAAGGAAAGCTTATAGCTTGTTCACCACTTGTTTAAAGTCAAACAAGTACATTGAACTACCATTATATACAAATTTATGAGCGAATGAACAATGACGGCACATTATGGTCTGTGTTAAAAAGAACCCAGTAAATAAATAGAACAAATATCTATCCTCAAAGCTGAGAAGCCTGTTCACATTAGCTGAGCACTCAATGATAGGAATCGAATGGTTTAGTTTTTAGCACCACAAACAAAGTAAAACATCATGAAATAAACAACATTGAGATTATTTCTTCCTAAACTAATTCCTAAACTAATTTTCTCTGCCCAAACACCACCTCTTACATGTGAGGGCCCGGCCCAGATGCGAACCAACTACAGAAAACGTACATCTCTTTAGACTAACTGGTAGCAAAGGTGTACGTTGTACTGAAATCAGACCTGTATGTTGCTTAGTAATGCTTAGCAACTTTGCTACCGGCATGTTGTGGGAGTCCCACTGTGGGCACGTAGAGAACGTCGTCTCCTTCTGCGTTTAGCATGCATTCTCCAGCGCTGTTCCAAAATTATTTTGAATAGAACATCACAAATCTGTGTTAAATGAGCTGCTCTTCACCCTTACAATAATATTACAGAGTAATAACGGCACAAATATGCAGAACAGAGTTGCTGCACTCAACACATCTATATTTGTTTTCCTAAATTTCCAGGTGTGTCCTGTGTCCCGCCCCCATCATATCTATCCAATGGGAGCAATGATCGACACCTGCGTGGCTGTGTTTACAAGTAATAGTTCAGTTGCAATCACGCAGCACTGGTGTAGTATGGGGTTAAGCGCACGACCTTATATAGAGGTCATAGTCCTTGATGCGGCCATGCCGGGTTCGAGTCCCAGACCGCCGACCTTTGCTGAATGTCTGCCCCTCTTTCCTGTGTCTGCCTACTGTCGACAAATTAAAAATAAAGGCCTCTGCTGCCAAAAAAATATCTTTAAAAAAAAGTTCACTTGCAAAAAGTTCAGTGTGAAAGCAAACCGCACCAAACAAAAAAAATAAAGTCTGCTTTTGGTCCGGACCAAAGGACTATCCTGGTGTGAATACACCCTAAGTGTTATTTAAGTCCACAGTAAATGTTGGTTTTAGTTCACTCATTCAGATCATCCATGAGTTATTTCCATGTCTTTTTAATTCTTACCACTTCACAACAAAAGCCATCCTAAGACACTTTGAAAGAGCCAGCTTGTATCCTAACATATATAATCACATTTTATCCAAATTCTGCCAATTCAGTCAGGCAGCAGCAGATCCAGATCAATCTGGATACAGTTATATTCCATTCAACTATAATACAGTACAGAGAGATTCAGCAGGTCATTAAATGCCACAAGGGAAAAAGTTATCTATTAAACAAAACCACTGAATGTATTTGAATCCTCTCTGTGGCACATTGGAATCAACCCTGCAGATTTAAAATGATATATGGCTCAAACATGGGGCTAGGGATTAACAAGAAAGCTAGGATTGTCCTCTTTTACTGATGGATTATATGATTTTCTATTTTTGTAATCTTTCCAGATTAAATAAACATTTTTTCAATTAATGAAGTTTGTCCTGCTTTCAAGTTTTCCCAGGCTTGCTTCAGCCTGCTCTGAACAAACCGGTGAGCCTTTCTCCTTTGAATGCTTCTTTTCAGCAAGATGCTACTGTCATTGCAGTTGTAAAAGTATTTACAACTTAAGAATTAGTTTAATTTAAAGAAATAAGTAAGCCCCTTTTTTAAAATTTAATGGATCTACCTCATTCAGACTACCAGTACATTCCCTTTTAATTCCTCAATTTATGCATGATGATTTAATTGTAACATAAGTATGCCCAAGTAGAAATCAGTAATGTAAGAATTTACTGGAATCTTTTCTTAACGCTGAATGTTAGCCTATTTAATTAATTCTGGACCTAGATAGTTTCCCAAACCTGACAGAGGAACCATATATCCTTTCTGGTCTGGCCCGATGTTTCCTCTCCGTCGGCTGTGCCTGGAAAACCTCAAAAAGGAGGCGTACTGATCGGAAACCACCTAACCCGATTGTTTTTGATGTGGAAGAGCAGTGGCACAACTCCTTTCTTGAGCTAGATGATGGAGCTTTTGGATTAATTCACCCTTTTCCCACTTGTTACAGTGATCTTGTCCTTATGGTCATGATCTGTTTCCCATGACCACAGGTAAGGGGCGGGACAGTAAACTGAATCTTCATGTTTTGGCTAAGCTCTTTTTTCAGCACGACAGACCATAGCAGTTTCGGGATTACTGCAGAATAACTCGCAATCTGTTTTTCCATCTCCTGCTTACCAGGTTTTTGTCATAATGTTTTTAGTTTGACTCTGATGCAAGCAACCATGACAGGCACCTGGGAAAGTTTCCAAAAATTAATTCAGTCGGTATGAACAGAGCTAACATGAATTTAGATGTTTAGCTGACTGTAGTAGGTAGGCGAGTTTCTTGTGGTCAGTATAGATGACTATGGGTTGCTCCGTGTCCTCCCACTTCTATGGCCAGCTTAATAGCTAGGAGCTCCCATGTTTAGAGCAATAGGCAGTGGGGTGGAGCCTACCATCAGTGGTTGATCTTTGAGACAAGACAGCTCTGAACCCTGTGTCAGAAACATCTACCTCCAAAACAAACTGCGCTGCTGGGTCAGGGTGGATGACGATAGGAGCTTAGGAGAACCTTCTCTTTAGGTTGTTAAATGCCCGATCAGCTTCTTTGAACAAGAAAAAAATAACTTTTTTTTATACAGCCGCCCAGAGGGAAGAGAGGCACCCAGCAGGAGGTCAAGGAGGGAGAGATAGAGAGAGGTCCTTACTAAAGATTCTTTGAAGGTCATGGTATTCTGATGGCACATTGGAGTGATCTGTGGTGGAAACAGGTTCAGGTGGGTTAGTGGAAATGCAAGGAACTACCATGACAGGTACACAGAAAATGGGTGCTCCTGGATTCAGTTCTACACTTTGACCAGTTTAAATGGGGTTTGTGTGGATGGCCTATGACAATAGGAACTTCTTTGGTGGGAAAAACAAAAAAGGAGATAAACTCATTGTGGCTTCCAGAAACAATAAACTGGAAAGGACCTATCTGAAGTGTAACTGTTTCTAGGGGGCTGCCATCCAAGGTGGAGACTGTTTGAAAGAAATGGAAGAGTTTGCAATGGAATATTAAATTGTTTAACTGCAGTAGAAGTGATAAAATTTTGATCTGACTCGGAATCTATTAATGCTTTGACAGGGAAAATTTCTTGGTTTACACAAATGGTCGAGTCTAGGAGAAACCGGTGGTATTTGGGTTGATGAATGGCACCCACCAGTTTCCCCTCAATTACTAGCGGGCTTGGTCTTTTGGCTGAACTGGACAGACTAGGCAAAAATGACCATGTGCACCACAGTAGAGTAGTTAGTCTTTTCTGCCTCTCCTTCGAAGAGAGGCAAGTTTGGCCTATCTACAATGGCACTAAAGTGTGGTCCCGTGAGTGAATATGTGCAGACTTACCTTCTGATGTCATGAGATGTGTTCTGTTGATCTGTCGGGGTTCCAGAGGTGATGAGTTTTCTTTTCTCTAACCCTTTCCTTGTGGCGATTATCAGCTTGAATGGACAAGTTGATTAAATCTTCCAGCGTTTCAGGTTGATCTTGGCATTCCAATTCATCCTTTAATTCTTTGTTAGTTTCTTTTGTTCTTTGTTAATTCTTCATTATTCTTCCGCAGCCAAGGTGTGAAATTCTATGGCTAGCTCAGCTACAGCCCTATTTCCCTGTCTCAGGTGCCACAGTCTCTCTGGCTTGTTTGAATAAGCAAGTCTGTTTTAGCAGGTCTAGAAATTTATCAAAAGAGAAAAGATTGATGGTCATCTCATCTATTATAGCCTTGGCCCACCTTAATGCTTTGTCCCTTAATAATCCAATGACCTAAAATCTTACTTGAGTCGACTGGGAATAAATGTGGAGAGCACCGAAAAACCAAGGCGCACTGGAGGAGAAGACCCCAACATTTGTCCAGATCCCTGGAAAACGTTTCAGGAGTGAGGCAGGAGACATCACGAAGGGAGGATGTATCAGATGTGGCATAATGAGAAGGTCGTTTTGAAGAAAAAAACAGAGGCAGAATGAGTATTGGTTTGGAGAGGCGTTTGTGTTTGCAGATTGTTAAACTGCTTGGAAAGATTGTCCACAGATTGAATGAAGGCTGGCTGTTGCTGCACAAGGGACTGGAGCACTGAATCATGATCGCCAAGCAGGATGCCCTGCTGAGCGAGAGCTGTTTGAAATTGGGCCTGTGATTGTGATGCACCATTTGGCCATACCTTTGTGTCATAAATTCTTTTGTTCGATTTTGTTGAGAGCAACAATAATAGGCACTTGAGAAGCTTTACAAAGTTTATTTCAATATGTATGAACAGAACTGATTCTTTTGGGCCTTGGTTGGGTTCCGATTTGGCACTGATGGAGAATGATGAAGCTGACCAGATAATGATGAAAGAAGTTGCAAGCTGTCAAGAGGATAAAGAGAAGATCCGAGGGGAATCGGGAGAGTCACAGAGACTGAGATTGGCAGGTGAGCGTGTCTGGTGGCAAGTGCTTGGTAACGAATCCGTGGGAATGCTTCTAGTGGATCAGATATGTTCAGAGCGTGGACAGGCAGGTGATCGATGGTAGATTGCAGCAATAACTGATTTTCAGGAAGAGGTTCTGAGGAGCTGGGATGAGATCAACGGTGAAGAGCAAGGCAGGCTTCCTCAGCGGTCCAGAAGGATCCTTGACGCACACTGTATCAACAGTACTTCTGACAGAGATTTGGAACGGTTCCTAAAAGAAGGGGGAGGGACACGACTGGTTAGTTTTGGATAGCAAGCACAAGGAGAGAGCAAAAGAGAGGCCTGATTATCATGCAGTGAATGTGAACGATCTGGCGTCTGCCTCTTGGATCTAGCTCCTCTAAATATTCCTCCTGATTACTCCAATGAACTGCAGCTGTGAACTCATGCCTGCTGGCACCCCCTCTGCAGAGGAAGAGAGAGACCCAACAAAAAACACCTGCTCACAGCTCTGTGAGTGTGACATTCTTTGTATTTCCACCACTGCAAGCTCTGGCTTTACCACCAAAAAACAATTATTTTTCTCAGCTCGAACTGTGAGCTCTGGTGGAGGAAAGAACTGCTTACCTCATGTGAGGCAGGCAGTAACCAATCAAAATGTTGATGTTAAAAAAGCCCAGAATTTAACTTCAGACAAAAACAATAAAAACACAGCACTAACATTAATACAATGTTGAATTAGTGTTGGAATAACAGAAGCTGACTGTCCCCAATCTTCCTGCAGTTTGTTTTGAGATTAGTTCACTACATGGAGCTGCACTCAGTTGATATTTTCCTCTGAATCAATACATGCTATTTACGGCTGGTCATTGTTTGAAAAAACATTAATAAATTAATGTAATGATATTATGAGCATCTGGAGACATACTGAGGTAGATAATCTGTGTAGTTAAACTGTGTCCATGCACTATTATTCTCTACAAAAACATGAACTAAATGAGGTGTTTATTGTGATGCATTGACTTAGCTCGGACTTGGGATAGATTTAGGATGTGTAAGAACAAACTGGTTCTTTTGTAGAGCCAGTTAAAACTGTTTCCTGCACTAGCCCTGATTAAGCACCGGAATAACTTTGAAGAAATAGTCCTACAAGACACCTCCGCTTGAGGCAGACCTTGAAGGAGCATCCCACCTTTTCTGGTTGAGAACCATGGTCTCAGACTTAGAGGAGCTAACGCTCATTCTAGGTTGTTTCACAATCTGCTGCCAATGGCCAAAGTGCATTCTGAAGGTCACTGCTTGAAGACCTCTCCACCACCATGCCTTCAGATTCTGTCCAAGAACACCCAGTTTAAAAAAAGGGGAACAAGAGAATGTGTTCCTCTTAGGGATATTTACTCTAGTTTGTTGAACTTACTGTCATACCTTGAATTCAGGAGGAGCAAAATGACTTTTTTTCCTGCCAGTGGAACAGTGGCTTCTCAAGTATATTTTGAGGAAATATTTGTTTTTGTTAATTTGGAAATCTTAGAAGTAACATACAGGTCCTTCTCAAAATATTAGCATATTGTGATAAAGTTAATTATTTTCCATAATGTAATGATGAAAATTTAACATTCATGTATTTTAGATTCATTGCACACTAACTGAAATATTTCAGGTCTTTTATTGTCTTAATACGAATGATTTTGGCATACAGCTCATGAAAACCCCAAATTCCTATCTCACAAAATTAGCATATCATTAAAAGGGTCTCTAAACGAGCTATGAACCTAATCATCTGAATCAACGAGTTAACTCTAAACACCTGCAAAAGATTCCTGAGGCCTTTAAAACTCCCAGCCTGGTTCATCACTCAAAACCCCAATCATGGGTAAGACTGCAGACCTGACTGCTGTCCAGAAGGCCACTATTGACACCCTCAAGCAAGAGGGTAAGACACAGAAAGAAATTTCTGAACGAATAGGCTGTTCCCAGAGTGCTGTATCAAGGCACCTCAGTGGGAAGTCTGTGGGAAGGAAAAAGTGTGGCAGAAAACGCTGCACAACGAGAAGAGGTGACCGGACCCTGAGGAAGATTGTGGAGAAGGGCCGATTCCAGACCTTGGGGGACGTGCAGAAGCAGTGGACTGAGTCTGGAGTAGAAACATCCAGAGCCACCGTGCACAGGCGTGTGCAGGAAATGGGCTACAGGTGCCGCTTTCCCCAGGTCAAGCCACTTTTGAACCAGAAACAGTAGCAGAAGCGCCTGACCTGGGCTACAGAGAAGCAGCACTGGACTGTTGCTCAGTGGTCCAAAGTACTTTTTTCGGATGAAAGCAAATTCTGCATGTCATTCGGAAATCAAGTTGCCAGAGTCTGGAGGAAGACTGGGGAGAAGGAAGTCCAGTGTCAAGTACCCACAGTCAGTGATGGTCTGGGGTGCCGTGTCAGCTGCTGGTGTTGGTCCACTGTATTTTATCAAGGGCAGGGTCAATGCAGCTAGCTATCAGGAGATTTTGGAGCACTTCATGCTTCCATCTGCTGAAAAGCTTTATGGAGATGAAGATTTCACTTTTCAGCACGACCTGGCACCTGCTCACAGTGCCAAAACCACTGGTAAATGGTTTACTGACCATGGTATCACTGTGCTCAATTGGCCTGCCAACTCTCCTGACCTGAACCCCATAGAGAATCTGTGGGATATTGTGAAGAGAACGTTGAGAGACTCAAGACCCAACACTCTGGATGAGCTAAAGGCCGCTATCGAAGCATCCTGGGCCTCCATAAGACCTCAGCAGTGCCACAGGCTGATTGCCTCCATGCCATGCCTCATTGAAGCAGTCATTTCTGCCAAAGGATTCCCGACCAAGTATTGAGTGCATAACTGTACATGATTATTTGAAGGTTGACGTTTTTTGTATTAAAAACACTTTTCTTTTATTGGTCGGATGAAATATGCTAATTTTGTGAGATAGGAATTTTGGGTTTTCATGAGCTGTATGCCACAATCATCTGTATTAAGACAATAAAAGACCTGAAATATTTCAGTTAGTGTACAATGAATCTAAAATATATGAATGTTAAATTTTCTTCATGACATTATGGAAAATAATGAACTTCATCACAATATGCTAATATTTTGAGAAGGACCAGTATTTGCCCTTTGTCATTTTGAATTGTATTATATTGTATGGTATTATATTATATTGTATATATTCCTTAGGAGGGTTTTCTTATTTTCTTCTAAAGGTCAGAATAAATGGGATTTGGTTGGTGAGGCCCAAATTAATAAGAAAATAGCATTTTGATGATGATTTGTCTTTCTGATTTGTTTGTATTGTTGCGGTATCTGTGGGAAGGTGTAATTACAGAGGAGCTGCTGGTTTGTCGTGTCACTGAAACTGTGAAGCTGAATGCTGCCACCATACACGCATGTTTCAGCTGTACAAAAGGGGAAATAAAGGGCTTTATTGGACACACTGGAGTTCATTATATATGCTGTGTTTCTCTCAGCCTGCTCTGTTTAGATAAACCTCACTCTGACCAAGGCCATATCCCTCCAGCTCCAGGGCCTTGCTAAATTGATTTCAGCAATAAAGTGACAGTCCTGCCGTAATATACAGATGGCCTTTAATTCAGGGTTGTTGCCGTGCCAAGGGGTGCTTGTTAAGGCTTTATTTATACCCTCGCTGCAGTGCCTGGCGCGCTGGGCTTCATGGTGAATCAGGAGAGGAGATTCTGATAAAAGGTTTGAACTGCCAAAAGCTCTTAACGATGCTCAGACAGTGTTTAAAGTGCTCAACTGTGAACTTGTGTGGGATGCACTATTTAAGCTGCTCTTAGACTTGTTGTTATCAAAAGGTTTGCAACTGTTGAAATGAATGTCCATAAAGGTTTCATTTGCTTGACTGCCACCACTGCCACTGGGTAACTTCTACTAAGTTAACGATATTCGAAGTTGGGTTCTGACATCAGTTTTCTGCTCTGTTTATGTCTCAGCACTTCTTCCTGGTTAACGCTGTTGTTTGCTGACTTTGGCTACAGTGTTCATGAGCTCAGTGCGCTGTAACTGAGGTGTTCCAACAGTGTTTTTCTTTAAAGAATTTTGCATTCACAAGCTGTGCCATCAATCAGTGGCTTCCTGCCTGACCTGTGAAAGATTGTAATTAAATTAGCCTAATTACCGTAATGAAGTGTCACAGTCTGCTGCCTTTACTATATGGAGTAAATTGAAAGAAAAATAGGCATCATTACTCATCAGCTGCTGCGGTCTTCAGAGAGGGGGGACAAGGAAAGAATTTTCTGTCAGATCCTCATTCTGTAAGCATCTGTCTTAGAGAAGAAATCTGACCTTTGACCTGTTTTTATTTTCCATATAAGGAGTTTTTATTAGCAGTCTGATTGGTTTAATCCGTATCATTGGTACATTTATGAAATGAAGATGAATCACTGATTTGAATTTGTTGTCCTCTATTTTTTCAGAGTTGAAGTCCTAATGACTTGGGGAAGAGTGTGTTTAAAAACTCCAGCAGCCGAAGCTTTGCTGAAGTGTACGGGGCCATTACAGTTTAATAACTGCATTATTGATGCTTGTCTGGCAGACACAGCTAAAGCATAACTTCAGTTTAATGTGATTTAAAGGCGAGCAGGGCCAACTAGACTAGCCCAGAGGGAGCACAAAGGTGGCCTTGTGGGACGCTGGAGGCGAAGAGAAAAATCAATGGCTGGGAGGCACCTCCATCACTTTAACTAGGCACTACAGACGTGCATGCCTCTCTCAGGGCCTAATTTGTGAAATAAACTGAAGTGTGTGATTGCTGTTGTGATCCCCAGTGGCTTGAGTGGCCCATTTCTCTGAACCTGGCTCTGTTCTAATAACCCTTTTAGCAGAAAACCTACATAAGGCCACTTGTCAGACTCCCCAGTATTTTCTGGCCATAATCCGCTGAGCAGGCTCTGAGAAATGGTCAGTGCAGCCTTCGTTAGGGTAACAGCTCTACAAGTCCCCAACTCCTGCTGTGTGGGTTGAATGCATGTTTTATTCCAGTGGCATTCTGCAACCAGGAAGAATTTTCCCTCTACAAATATTCATAATGATCTTCTCTTTAGCATTTTTATGAACCAGCAACAGCTGAATATTTTATTATTTTATTTACATTTTACATTGTCTTAAATGAGTTTATGCAACCCAAACATGTACACAAAAATGTACAAAAAAGAATAAGATTGAAATTTAGGCAGTTCACTTTGCTTTTGTCAAAGTATACTAGATACTAAACCCCAGACGTGATGTCTGGTCATTCCATCCAGTAGATCTGGAAGTACTTAATCAAACGTTACATGGGACTTGTTTCCTACCAAATGTATTACCCTTTTTCAATAGCTGTTATAAAAATTGTCTTATTTAAACAGAACAATCTGTAGCAAGAGGTAAAGGTTCAACATATGAAATGGAATAGTGAACATTAACGTAAGATAGGGGTTTATAAGACATAATAATTTAGTGCCAGACATTAAAAGTACATGCAAAAACCCATAGAAAAAGGATAGTTCTGAATGCAAAGAGCAGATTACCCAGGATCATCTCAGAAATACCAGCTGCTTTAACCTCAGTGAATATGGGCTGTTCTCACATGTTCAACCTTTTACTCAGGGGCAGATGCATGAAGCTGTTTCAGGTGCTAAAGAAAGTTAAGCCAAACATTATTCACATATTTGGCTGATTTAGGCTTAAAATGATTCTCATTCAACCAGGGAGTTTGTTTCTGATAGAAACCGAGACATGCCTTTTTCAAAAGCTGGTAAAACACTCCTTAAATAGGATGCAATTTGAACAAAATAATTATGTTTACATTTGATTAAAAATGGCATATCAAAAATTATTTATACCCTTTCTTTAAAATCTGTGTGAAAATCTGTGATCTAATCTTCTATTGGCATTACAGCAATCCGACCCCTGTAATTGCTGAACAGTTTTTGCATGTTTCTACTTTTATTTTTACTATTTATCTTTGGTGATGAGATCCAAGTCTTTGAGGTTGGAAGGCCTCCTTATCATCACCCTAATCTTCAGCTCCCTCTACAGATTTTCTATTAGATTCTAGTCAGGACTCTGGCTGGACTGCTCCAAAATCGTATTTTGTCAGAATGTTGGTCAAATTGAAAGATAAATTTACACCCAAATCTATAAGGGGTATGAAGCAAACTTGAGTTTGTGTGTTCTTCTAATTCTGAAACTAGACGCAAAGGCTTTGAAAACAGCTCAACCAAGCAAACAGCATCTCCCTGTGCTGACCCACACTGGGTGTGGCTCAGGAGCACACAGTCACCAAAGAAACCAAAGACCAAAAGTATGTATCCTGCCCTAGTTGGGTCCTTATTATCCTGATATGATTATAATTATAGTATGTGTATTGGTTTGCCTCAGTTTGCTGTACAGCACTTTTTAAGTACAGCAGTTTTTATATGTTCTTACATAAATGAATAAAAGTTGACATAACCAAAGAAAATAATGAATTATGAGAGTTTATCAGATTCGTAACATAGTCTGACATCCATGTTGCCATGGAGTGTTCAGTTCAATTCAGTTTTATTTATATAGCTCCAATTCACAACATATATCCTATCTGGCTTACAAAACAGGAAAAATCGGCTAATGGAAAATATTTCTGTTTGTGGGAAACATGGACAGTCATGGTGTGGAAACTTAAAGAGTGCCACCCATCATTAAAACTAATTGTTAAGCTTCAGTGTTTTTAGATGTCTGTGAAGCAGCCGACTGCAGCCAGCATAGCTGAGCAGATCGCCTGACTAATGGACGTGTTAAACTGTGAGAGTCTCATTCTGACTCAGGTCTAGGTGTTACTATGGTTTATTTTTACAAATTTGTTGCTTGGATCGTGCTTAAACTTTACTTTTAAAAGTCAGAACTGGATGACTTGTTTTGAAAAACATCTTATTTTCTAGGACTGTTTGTCTTCTGGGAGCAGAGAGTCTCTATTGGGGTTTTTGAAAACAATGTCTAGAGCAGCAATGTACTGACCATCAGCAGAGAAGAAACAAAACATCAACCAGCTTTGGTTCAGTTTCCCATCCAGTGAAGAAATTTCAGCTCACTCAGAATGGATAAAATAATGGTTTATCCTAGTTTATGTGGAATCACCTTTAACCTGAGAGGCCTAGTCCCTCCAGCGTGTCCTGGGCCGTCCCCTGGGCATCCTCCCGGTGAGATGTGCCAGGAACACTTCCTGAGGAAGGCGTCCAGGAGGCATCCGGTATAGATGCCCGAGCAGCATACCGGATGTGGAGGAGCAGCGGCTCTACTCTGAGCTCCTCCCGGATGGCCGAGCTCCTCACCCTATCTCTAAGAAAGTGCCCGGCCACCCCACGGAGGAAGCTCATTTCAGCTATTTGTATCCGGGATCTCGTTGGTCATGACCCAAAGTTCATGGCAATAGGTGAGGGTAGGAACATAAACCGACTGCTTTTCGGCTCAGCTTGCTCTTCACCACAACGGACCGGCACAGCCTCCCCATTATTGCGGCAGCCACACCGATCCATCTCCTGCTCCATTCTTCCCTCACTCGTGAACAAGACTCCAAGATACTTAAACTCCTCCACTTGAGGCAGGAACTCCCCTCCAACCTGAAGAGGACAAGCCATCCTATTCTAGTCGATCAAGTCAATTTTTTCTTGCCATGAAAAAAAATCTAAGATTATATTTTTCTCTTTGGCCATCTCTTGTATCAGTCAAGCTTCTATAAAACAGCTTCAATGGGTAAATTCCTTTAGTCCCTGGTCCTGGAGTCTTTAACAAGTACTTTGTATAAAACATTTGTCATTTAACTACAGGGGAATTATATGTGGCAGAACCAGCAGCCATGTCAACTCAACTTTATTAAAAAGCAGGTTGTGAAGATGAATTTGACAGTAAATATTATCCCAGTTTTACAATAGATTCGGTTTTGGTTTCATTTCTTTTTTAATGACCAGTCTCTAACTGATGCAATTTCTCTCAAAGGAAGTAACTTTTCAGTAAGTTATTTTTTTAGCTTAGCTGTATGTGGCTGCATGTTGTATGTAAAATTTAAATGTCAGTCAGTCATTTTCTACCGCTTATTCCATAGTGGGTCACAGGGGAGCTGGTGCCCATCTCCAGCAGTCTATGGGCGAGAGGCAGGGTACACCCTGGACAGATCACCAGTCCATTGCAGGGCAACACACAAACAACCATGCACACACTCATTCAATACACCTAAGGTCAATTTAGAGTGACCAATTAACCTAACAGGCATGTCTTTGGACTGTGGGAGGAAGCCAGAGTTCCTGGTGAGAACCCACACATGCACAGGGAGAACATTCAAACTCCATGCAGAAAGACCCCAGGTTGGGAATCGAACCCAGGACCTTCTTGCTGCAAGGGAACAGTGCTACCAACTGCACCACCGTGATTTCTAGAAATATAAGAACAAATGCAGCTGTATTTGTATTTGTAGTTTTTTTTCCTTTTATTTGCTGTTGCAGATGGTTTTCAGAATATAGTTGTTCATTTAAGCTTTAAATTCATTTAATTTTTATAAATATTAAATCATTTTGAGTTTGCGCTTTTGAAACATACGATTGTATTTTTTTAATTTTTGTTTTCAAACCAAAATCCAAGTCATGTAACTTCTCCTGAGCACAATAAAACAACTCATCATGTCCTCATCAGGTCTTAAAATGGGGTCAATACAAACTTACATAATAAATAAATTACTCTATTCAGTTTAAATATAAAGAGCTTATTAGAAAAAAATGTTCTCTCAAGGTTCTTAACTGAACAAGCAGGTAAAATCTATTTACAGACATTCATAGTCAGTTCAATTCAATCAAAAAGACAGATACAGGGTCATTTACGTACATTCCAATTCGATTATAAAAGCAGTCTAGTTTAGTCTATTTTGCCAATTTAAAAAATAGTTTGCTATCTAAGGAAAACCAATTGTATAAGTTGTTGACTAACCATGGAACAGTGCAGTCAGATTCAGTTATTTATTCAAATTGGATGAAAAAGTTTTTCTGTCTAAGGAAACCCAGCAGATTGCATCCAGTCAGTGACTTGCAGCATTTCCTCTTCCAGGATGAGCATGTAGAGACAGTGGACAGTCACTGGCGTTGACTTAGCAGCAATCCCTCATACTGAGCATACATGTAGCAACAGTGCAAAGGGAAACTCCCCTTTAACAGGAAGAAACCTCCAGCAGAACCAAAACCAGGCTCAGTGTAAGCGACTAGCTGCCATGACTGACTAGAGGTTTTAGAAAACAGAGCAGATACATAAAAAACTCATAGAAGCACTGACCCAGCAGTACTTTCTATGTTAAAGTAAAAATAGAGTTAATGGCAGCAGTAGCTTCTTTACTGGCTTCATTTTGGAGAGAAATAAATCTAAACAGATAAGCTCTGTTCTGCTGCATCATCATTTATTTATCAGAAAAAAATCAAAGCGAAAAATGTGAAAAGGGCAGTGAATAGAAATATGCAGCATGTTTCAGTCATAAATCAGCTGTCACAACATTGTAAATGGATTTTGCTGCTCTCTTCCTTCTGTAATTGCTTTAGGTCATTGAGATTTTCAGACAAATCTATCTGTCCGTCCGTCGCAGCGTCGCGACGGACTGGCGACCTGTCCAGGGTGTACCCCGCCTCTCGCCCATAGACTGCTGGAGATAGGCACCAGCTCCCCCGTGACCCGCTATGGAATAAGTGGTAGAAAATGACTGACTGACTGACTGACTCTATTAGTCCCACCACAGCATTTCAATTGCATTAACATCTGGACTTTTAGCCATTGCAACACCTTGTTGCTTTGGGATCATTTGTCTTGTTTTATTACCTAATTACAGACAAACCTTACTGTTGGACAGATGGTCTCAAATTTAACTCAAATTTAGCTTCATGGTCAACTGAATAAATGCACGGTGCCTAGGTCCATAGTTCCCTTCCTAACAAGCTGAAGCTGTCCAGTAATTTTCTAAATATACTATCATGCGTTATATATTTATCCTGTTAACTTCGGCCTGCATCATTTTTTCTAGAAAGGTCCCTGAGCATTGAATTACAAACAGTCTGACCTCAGAGTGAATTATTTGGGACTAGGGTGTTCTCTGATCTTTTTTGACATAAAACTAAAATAGACTAACATCTTTAGTTCAGTGGCAGGGCCTTTAGATCTACATGTTGTTCTGCTGTAATTTAAAGGCTTCAGACTAGAAATGGAGCCCTCCTCTTTCCAACTGTACATTGCTTTCGGGAGTATTTGTAGTTATCTCAGAAGGCAATAAAAGAAAACCTACTTTTTCATTCCACCTTTGATTAAATTAGCCATTGTCTGGTAAGACCATCTCAGTACCAGTCATGCCTCACTGAAATGGAAATTTGTTTCTTGCAGGAAAAAGGGGGCATTAAACAGTGCCCTTTGTAATAAACGTAACTGGAATTGCAAATATGAGCAGCCATCAACTTTAAATGTTCTCTCTGGTGACTGCTTTGTGGGGGTTGAGGAGCAAAGGTTTGAGAATGGAGCTGGGGACAGAGGTAGGTAAATGTAGCGAGTAATGCACTGCCTGAACAGACTCATGAAGCTACTGATTATGACCCATAAAAACTGTGTCATCCCTTGGATGGCAACAAGATCTCTGTTACACATAGAAACCGAAAACAAGCAAAACACGCAAAATGTGTGTAATTAAGATTGAGAAAAACAGAATGTGCACAATTGTGTAATGCTAGAAAAGATGTGTGAAAAAGAAATACTGTATCTTAATAAGTAGGCCAGGCCTGTAAGCATTTCATGTCAAAAAGAAGAAACAAAACATGTGCAGAAACAACATAGATTTCACTTAGCAAGATGTAAACTAGATAAAAACAGGCTATGGTTCGCTTCATTATTGGACCTCTCTTGCTCTGCAGAATGTAGAAAATCAGAGTATGTGCAACTATCCACTTCATAAAACCATTGCAATGACAGATTAGCACCTTAAAATGGTTGCCAAGAAAACATCTTTGTGCATTTTCAGTACGGGGACTGTTGACTTTGAGGAAAAACTACAGTTTTTTTGTAAAATTGCAGCAATGACAACCAGTAGAAAAAGTCTTGACTGTAAATGACCAGCATTTGGTATTGAATAATTTGCTTTTACCTGAAAACTGAAAACACAGGTAAACACATCCTGTTACTTTGTTGCCTTCAGAAATTTGTCAGAGAACATATAAATATCCTGTGTTGCAGTGATGATTTATATCATAGTTTCAGCCACGTTTCTTGCCATGTACGGCATGTTGACATGTCATAAAGTGCTTTTTACCTGCACCTAACATAAACAAACATCAAGTCATGTCACTTACATGCTCATTTACAATGTACCCTGTTAAATATATTGTGTGTCAGTTTAAAGGTATTTACAGTATTATTTTTGCATAGGGAGAGTCTTTTTTTATTGTATCATATGTTTAAACATTTATTATGATTCTAAGCCCCGTTTGGACTGTTTAACTGAAAATGATTGAAGATTATGACTGCTGATCAAACTGAAATAACTCTAAGCAACCTCCTGCTGGCAGATGTCATTTATTGGAGAAATTTCCTTCCAGAAGACTTTGAGTAGATTATAGAAAAAGACTTTTATCCTTGATTGTCAGCGGGTAGGAGATTCATGATCAGTATGAAAGGCAGACTGTTTTGTATTTGAACATGTTGAGCCCAAAACAAAAGACAGCTGCAAGGTTACAACATAAGCAAGTGGGTGAAATGACCAACACCCCAGGAAGACCCCTGACTATAATTATGGACTGTATGACCAGCATGTTTCCAACCATGCAAAGAGACTTAGTAGAATTTCATGGTAATTTCACAAACTCTGAAAAACATTATAATAAAAAACAAAACAATTCATAAAGACGGCTACAATGTAGGATCAGAGAATAGGGGAGGACACGCTCAACACTTCCTGTCTGTTCTGTGAGTATTTTGGGTATTAAATTCTAATAAATAATAACTCGCTTGAAATTCACACCCAGCTTTTGGTTCCAAACAAGTATTTTGTCTTGAATGGGCTTGATAAAAGCAGGGAGCCTCCTAAAGTACACACTATGTTCTATATTATCATTCCTTTACAGCTGAATTTTATTCCAAGTTTTTGAAGGTTTGCAGGGTTGTTTGTGCTCTCGGCAGGTTGGAGCAGCAGTCGTGGGTTAAGGCTGTCCTGGTCTTTGATGCCACCTAGAGCCCAGAGACAACTCTCTGCTCGTGCCCTTTAAAATGTCTACCTCCAATGAAAGACGTGACATTTCATTATCATATATGTATGTGTTAGTGCCAGAGGCTCTGGAAGCCTATAGGAATATGAAAAAAAAAAAACCTGCTCCCCTCCTCTCCTTTATCTCCTCGGAGGGATGGAGATATCCCACAATGTCACAGCCCATCAGCAGCTGCAGGCTCTTCAGAGAGGGAACGTCTCTCGTGCCTTTTTCTCGGAAACCATATCTCTTTAGTATGGACTACTGAAGCAAAACTCAGTGCCTTAGCTCTGCTGTAGCAGTTCACAGAACAGGAGGAGGTAGAACATTGCTGCTTCAAGTCAGCTCTTTCCCTGGATGAGCAGCTGTGGCTCCACCGTGCTCCAGACTCAAACCCATAAAGGATGACAAGCATTAGACCAGTAATTATAGCAGGTCTCTGGATTTGTTATTCACCATTGATGTGACGACAATCTCCCTGATTACAAAGGTTACACTAGTTGTTTTAAAAGAGATGAAAAATTAGAAAGAGGAAGACACAGAAGCCTAATTTTAACAACTGCTTCTGTTTAGAAAGTAGTTTTTTATTATTGAGTCTTCAGAGTTTTTTATTTGTCTTAAGAGCAAAAAAAAGGGAACATATTTTAGTAAAGGAATATTGTCATAAATGTCCATACAAATTCATATATGGTGTTAAATAGCAGTAGAGTGTGTGCTTTTTATACTGGCTAAAACATTTTACATTGAAACTTGGCCCAAACTGGGTCAGGTTCTGGTTATTTCCATGGATGTTTTATAGTTTTAAAGTAATTTCCTTTGTACTAAAATGTATGACTATGAGACCAATAAATTGGATGTACCAGCAGGAGGTCATTCAGACTTATCTTTGTTTAATAAAGAGTCATAATCTGTCATACTTAAGAGGAATCAACTGGTCCAAACTGGATACAGATCTGCAGTCAATTAAAATGGGGTCTAATATAAAATCTTCAGAAAATAACATGTACGTACATGAGGTTTGAGCATTTATGATGATTAATCTCCATATTTCACCAAACATTTCCAACTATCCAGAGAAATAAATGGATATGCAATGATTAAGTACATGGGTAAGAAATGCTGTGTGGACAAGGACAGAATGGACGTAGGAAGGAACAAAATGGCAATACATAGTTACAGAACGGAGGTATGAAGTGACCTGGAGCCAACTGGGTCACCAACAAAATCATGATTGCAAACACAGCAGCAAATCTACACCAGCATGCCTAAAGAATGAAGGTGTTGCAGTGGCCCAGTCAAAGTTCAGACTTCAGTCTGATTGAAATGTTGTCGCTGGGTCTACAGAGAACTGCAGAAATAATATCTGCAAACTTCAATAAACGGAAGCAGTTTGTGAAGAAGAGTAACACAAATGCTGTGATAGACTGAACATGTGTTGCGCATTTTTTGGAAAGGCCGAACGCTTCAATCTCTTTACACAAGAGTCACAGTCACCCAGTACTCACAAATCTTCATGTATACACCCATACATATCTATGGGTTACGTACCTTGTCCTAGGGCACACTGACATGTAGCTGGGGAGGAAGCTGGAATTGAACCCACAACTATTCAGCTGTAGGATAATTTAGACAGTAAAATCACAGCTTTAAGCTATTACTCCTGAAGGTAGTTCTACAAGCTGGGGAATCATGGGGTTTATTTTGTTTTTCACTTTTTTATTTGGGTCTTTCTATGCAGAGTTTGCATGTTCTCCCCATGCATGCGTGGGTTCTCACCAGGTACTCCGGCTTCCTCCTACAGTCCAAAGACATGCCTGTTAGGTAAATTGGTAACTCTAAATGGTTGTTTGTGTGTTGCCCTTCGATGGACTGGCGACCTGTCCAGAGTGTACCCCGCCTCTCGCCCATAGACTGCTGGAGATAGGCACCAGCTTCCCCGCGACCCACTATGAAATAAGCGGTAGAAAATGACTGATTGACTGACTTTTTTATTTGGCTTTATTAATAAATTCCCACAGTGTGGAATCTGTTGTGGGCTTGAAGGTAGATTTAATAATTGTACAGGTCCTTCTCAAAATATTAGCATATTGTGTTAAAGTTCATTATTTTCCATAATGTCATGATGAAAATTTAACATTCATATATTTTAGATTCATTGCACACTAACTGAAATATTTCAGGTCTTTTATTGTCTTAATACGGATGATTGTGGCATACAGCTCATGAAAACCCAAAATTCCTATCTCACAAAATTAGCATATCATTAAAAGGGTCTCTAAACGAGCTATGAACCTAATCATCTGAATCAACGAGTTAACTCTAAACACCTGCAAAAGATTCCTGAGGCCTTTAAAACTCCCAGCCTGGTTCATCACTCAAAACCCCAATCATGGGTAAGACTGCCGACCTGACTGCTGTCCAGAAGGCCACTATTGACACCCTCAAGCAAGAGGGTAAGACACAGAAAGAAATGTCTGAATGAATAGGCTGTTCCCAGAGTGCTGTATCAAGGCACCTCAGTGGGAAGTCTGTGGGAAGGAAAAAGTGTGGCAGAAAACGCTGCACAACGAGAAGAGGTGACCGGACCCTGAGGAAGATTGTGGAGAAGGGCCGATTCCAGACCTTGGGGGACCTGCAGAAGCAGTGGACTGAGTCTGGAGTAGAAACATCCAGAGCCACCGTGCACAGGCGTGTGCAGGAAATGGGCTACAGGTGCCTCATTCCCCAGGTCAAGCCACTTTTGAACCAGAAACAGCAGCAGAAGCGCCTGATCTGGGCTACAGAGAATCAGCACTGGACTGTTTCTCAGTGGTCCAAAGTACTTTTTTCAGATGAAAGCAAATTCTGCATGTCATTTGGAAATCAAGGTGCCAGAGTCTGGAGGAAGACTGGGGAGAAGGAAATGCCAAAATGCCAGAAGTCCAGTGTCAAGTACCCACAGTCAGTGATGGTCTGGGGTGCCGTGTCAGCTGCTGGTGTTGGTCCACTGTGTTTTATCAAGGGCAGGGTCAATGCAGCTAGCTATCAGGAGATTTTGGAGCACTTCATGCTTCCATCTGCTGAAAAGCTTTATGGAGATGAAGATTTCATTTTTCAGCACGACCTGGCACCTGCTCACAGTGCCAAAACCACTGGTAAATGGTTTACTGACCATGGTATCACTGTGCTCAATTGGCCTGCCAACTCTCCTGACCTGAACCCCATAGAGAATCTGTGGGATATTGTGAAGAGAACGTTGAGAGACTCAAGACCCAACACTCTGGATGAGCTAAAGACCGCTATCGAAGCATCCTGGGCCTCCATAAGACCTCAGCAGTGCCACAGGCTGATTGCCTCCATGCCACGCCTCATTGAAGCAGTCATTTCTGCAAAAGGATTCCCGACCTAGTATTGAGTGCATAACTGTACATGATTATTTGAAGGTTGACGTTTTTTGTATTAAAAACACTTTTCTTTTATTGGTCGGATGAAATATGCTAATTTTGTGAGATAGGAATTTTGGGTTTTCATGAGCTGTATGCCAAAATCATCCGTATTAAGACAATAAAAGACCTGAAATATTTCAGTTAGTGTGCAATGAATCTAAAATATATGAATGTTAAATTTTCATCATGACATTATGGAAAATAATGAACTTTATCACAATATGCTAATATTTTGAGAAGGACCTGTAGATGCTGGTGAAGACCTGATCATTTATTAAGCTTGTGACTAAACATAATAGTGCTCTTAGGGTTGAAGAATTAGATTTTTCTTTTTTCAAAAAGTGGACTGAGACCACAGAAGGCTCTACAACAAGCAAGTGCATTTTAGCTTAAACCGTGCAGCATTCAAGAACTTCACATGTGCTAATAAACTGTGGCTGTTTTCATATGCTGTAATAATGTTTTTCAGAGTAAAGATTTTCTGTATATCATGTGGCTTTAAACAGCAAGTACACTCCTACTCAGAAACCTGTTCAGACTTGCTGGGTGATGGGTGCATTTCAAATATAATTGCTCATCTTCTCCATCTGTTAGACCATTCAGATATGCATGTTGCAGAGGCAATTTCTGCAGAGTCGCAATAAAAGCCTCACCATAAGTATAGATAGGTAAACAGTGGGCTTTATCTGGATGCAATTTTCAGATGTGGTTTCTCTTTCAGCCTGCCGCTTTACTGAGATTCGAAGAGACATAAAGATTAGGATTCATTCCCAGACAAGAGGAGGGGGTTTTGTAGGCAGGCAGAGAGCAGGATAATTCCAGCACCAGTGAAGCTGTGCAGCGCTGACACTCACCTGCTTTCCCTCAGGCACAGGCAGAAATGATAGGTGGCTGAGAGGTTGGAGGGGCAAGGATAAAGAGCACATGAGAAATCAAGCAAAGGCCCTCAGAGGACAGACGAACCACCGTCACTCTTCCCCCAGGGACACACACTAAATCAGTACAGAAGGAGGCATGGGAGGCACTTCTCTGGGTTTATGAGGTAGTTAGCATGGCTTAGCCCATCCTCTCCTCTTGTTTCCCATTTAAGAACTGACTGGCCCTCTGATAATGAATGGCACCACAGGTAATTGGAAAATTGGCAGACTTGTCTGGGAGATTTGGTAGATGGCACAAGTGTATACGATGGGGGAGTTCATGAAGTGTCATCCCCCCACTCAGATTTATATCAGCCCCATGGACTGGCGCCACAAAGTATCCAGAGTTCAGGACAAAATAGCACTTTTTCTTGAGGTAGAACACATATCAAGACTATTCCAGAAGCACCACCAAGGTTCTTTTAGTAAGAGAAGATTTACAAGGCAGTCTTTGCATTTACCTTAACCCTAATTTACTGTTTTTAGACATGGCCTCAGAATAAAAATAAAAGAAATCTTTCTCTGTTTCTCTGCCTATGAGTACGATAGGAGGTAATTATTCTCAGTGTCAGTAAAAATATAGCAACTCAAGTTTCCAGATTAGTTTTGCATTTTGGGACGGTTTGGTATACAACAAAAAATTTGCTTTTTTTTTATGACCAGAAAGGATTCATTTTGACTTGGAGCATAAATTCCAGATTAAAACCAGAGCTATCGTGGAGTCAGTTTTTAACTCTTTCTAACCCTCCTAAATTGATCCCCTGTGACTCGTTGCGTCATGTGTTCAATTATAAAGTTCTTGTGATATTAAATTAAAGAGTTAAGACCATGTAAATGGTGTTATATACCACGTTAGTACTGACCACTCAGTGCTTTTACACTACGAGCCAGAAGCTCATACAGTACAACCTTTGACAACCTTGTGATCTCCAGACATCTTCTCTTCCCTCTGAGCCTTAGCCACATAATTCACATTTAAAATCTGAAGTAAGTAAACAACAACAAAATTAAGGTGATGTTCAATGATGCAATAATTCAATTCAGTTTATTTTTATAACGCCAATTCACAACAGATGTCGTCTCAAGGCACTTCAGATGAAATTTTAATTCCTACTTGACCAACTTTTTAAGCTTCAATAAATGAAACTTACAGATACCAAAAAATAAATGAATGATTAAAATTGAACTTTCTGCCTCAATGAGATGTCTAAATCTAGGACCCTATAAAATAAGTTTGATAATTTTCTAAATTCGGTTTCATTATTTCACACATATAAGTCCGTGTAAGCAAATGCATATTTTGAATATATGTATTTTATGCGTGGGCAGACAAGAAACAGGGTGCAAGGTGGTGGTGGGAGTCATGTGGCATACATCACCAGGCTGGGACTTGAACCCACGACGGCCACGTTGAAGACCAATGCCTCGGTACATGTGTCGGCGCGCTCTACTCCTGGGCCACCGCCACACCCCAAACACATTCTATCTAATCATATGGTTGATGAATTAAATTGTAACAGTTAAACACAGAAAATAACACAAATTTATTTGGAATTCGATCTTCTAAAACAGAATGCCACGTGTTTCATACGTTATAAAACAGCCCTCTTGTAAAATAAAAACTTCTCAGATATGAACTTTAATTTCACACTTTCAGTAAAGTATGATTCAAAATAGTTTTGTAAATGTGTTCTAACATGTGCACCAGTAATAAGGATGAATCTTTTTGCTTTGAGCAGAGAAACACATGACATTGATCTGATGATACGGCGACCGATATTTTGTTCCTTCAGAGTATCTGGATAGTGTTCTTTACTCCAGCACGGGGTTAACTTGGCTTTACAAAGTTGCTCTCATGTTCCAACAACATGCCACCTAAAACACATGTAGTTTCATTTCTTTCTAAATGACAACCTGAGTCCATACAGCTACAGAAAGTCAGTATACACGGATCAGAGGTCCTTTTTACACGACAAGGTTTTCTGATAAAAATGGAAAGGTTTAGTTGTGTTTCTACTGTTCATTTACACGACAAAATCACACGTTTTCTTTGAATTTGAGAACAGGTTTCAGATTGTAATGGTTTTAAAACGTCCTGGTCTCTGTTGTCGTGTAGAAGGGAAACATTATATCTTTCTCATGGGGAAGCCCTGGCTCATGCGCAGCATGACTGAAATGAGTAGAAATGAATACTCACCTGGTCAGCAGCCGTTAGGCTGACCAGGTTAAAACCCACAGACATTAACATTCATTGGAAGCAGGTTTAGAATGTTATTTTATTCACAGTTCCCATCATGCCAAAATGATTAAATAAAAAGTGAAATTTCAGTAAGTATCGTTATGTGTAAGTAAGTAGAACAAAAATACTCATGGGAGTCAGGCCTTCCTTGACTGACAGAACATTAGCCTCCAACTATTTTCTGCTATCGTCTTGCTGGCGGCGATTTATAGGGCGCTGTGGGCTGCAGATCCTAACCTGGTGATCACGCATTCTGGTGTGTAGATGTGTCTATTAACCTCTGGAGGGGGGGTAATTGTATCTGTCAGAGCTGTTTAATCACCGCTGCAGCTCTGTCACTTTCACTTTGGCTGCTTTTCTAAATCAGCTGGTTCCTTCTCTCTCTATTTCACATTCTTCTTTGTTGCATTTAAAACTCACATTTACATTTACAGTGTCACCATCTGGGTGCACTAGCCATGCACATTGCTGTGAGGTGATTTACCTGCAAACTAATCAACACCTATAACTGACATAAGTAAATCATAGTTGGTCCTTTTTTTAGTTATTGTAATATGTATTTCTCTGAAGCCTGTTGTGGCCAGATGGACATTTCACTGGATGATAACCATATATTACATATTATCAACATGAATGGTGATATTGTTTTGTAATGCGTAGCCACGTTATAAAACCAATATAAAGGATGGGTTGGGGACCTTTATGTTACCCATGGATCCAGCTATGCAGGAAAAGTGGGTGAGGTCTGTGAAAGTAAACTTTAACCACAAAAAACAGTGTTTCTCTGTTTAAAACACTTCTTAAAAAATGATTAATGGTTTTACCTACAATAATAAGCCAAACCACTTATTTATTTCTCAGTGTCTGAATCAAATGAACAAGACAGTGTTTGTTTGCAGCTACTGTCTTATTGTGTGTTATTAGCCTGTTTAGTTATTAGACGGTTTAGTTTTAGTTTTAGATTTACCTTCTTTGATCTGTATAGCAGATAAACTAAATCAAAATTGAATTGAACTGAACCACTGCATGGTTTACTGATTACAGGAGAAAAGGACACACTTGTCCACATCACATTTTTTTTTAACTACAACGTTTGTCACAAACTGTCATTTATCTCTGTGGTGAATTACAGACTGGCAGTTTTTTCCTGGCAGGAGAAAGTTTTTTTGGGTAGCTATTGTGTTATGCACTTACAGCTGGAGTCCAAAGATTGGTTGGAAAAGCATTTACATTGTACATAATAATGTGGAAAATCAAGCTACCAATCTGTGGAGAAGTGGCAGCTAGAATGCTATGTAAATTCCGGTGAATTCATGAGGTCCTGCTATAAAGAACATTTGTCGCAGAGATACAATAAAGCTTTGTAACAGCGAAAGCTTTTCCCTACTTGTTTGTTTTCATGTTACAAAATGTTTGAATTTAAAAAAATTATTTTTATTATACCATCATATTAAGTAAATGAGAATATTGTCAAAAAAGTTCATTTATTTCAGCAACATGAAACACATAATATAGATTAATTACACAGACTGATTTCAATTCTTAATTTCTGTTTTTATTATGATTTTCTGCTTACAGCAAATGAAACACTTATGATTAGAAGATTGCATCAGATCAATAGAAACACATTTTTAATACAGACATGTGGGCTTAATAAAACATATGTTTAATATCTGCTTAATGGTTGATATTTTCCAAAGGTACCTTTAATCTGGCCAAAGATCCTCATATTTGAATTTACTGAATATGGCCGTAGTTTTTGTTAAACAGTTTGGAGTTATTGCCAGAAAATTGTGTCTCCGAATGACTGAAGGTGTGTTGTAATGTCTTTGTAGGAGGAAGAAGAAGAGCAGCCATGGGAGGATGACTCTGTTAACCAGGAAACAGCAGCGCAGGAGAGTCCAAACTGAATCCGAGCCAGAGGACACAGCTGCTTTTGCTCCAGTCTTTGTCTTTTCTGTTCAGACTGCAGCACATATGAGCTTTCTGCTACCCTCCCAAAGCTTCTCCCCAGCCATTTCATTTAGCTTCTGTCACCTCCAGAGGATTTGGTATTCTAGAAAAAGACAGATGCATAGGTTTAGGTCCTTTTCTTGAAGAGAGTCTGAAGGAACTGAGGCAGAGGACAACAAAAAGAAGTTACATTAAATCTGGCAGCCAGCCACCTGCCGCATTTCTTACTCTTTCCATAAAATCTATTTTACTTTAATGATCAGAAAGTGTGTTCATCAAGAGTGTCCCCAGTGTCCTGTTCACAAAAGGTAGCTTTAGCACAGCATGCCAGAACATTCTTCACATGCATTTCATTTGACATTTGACTGGATGATTATTATTTTCATTTTGTTTTATTTTATTTTTTTGCATATATTCTTATTTCTTCCTTATCAAGTACAGGCTTATTTTCTCACCTTTAGCACTATTGTGATATATTGCTTCTGTGGACACTTTTTTAAAAATTTGATATAAACTATTAAATATAAAAAAAATGCAGCAGTTTGACCTGCTTGCAGTCTGAGGTTCAGACATGGGAAATGTGTCGGCTTCCTTTCAATCATCTCACATTTGATTTGTCAGCAAAGTTGTGCAACTGAATGTTTTCCATGAGCAATGGTCAGTAGTCTCAGATCCGTTGCTCTTTGTACAGTTTTTTTGAACTAATGCAGAGTGAATCAAAAATGAGGACTTTATTTTGTAGACTGTTACCCTCAAGTTTCCCTCAGTTTGACCAGAGCCACTGTCCAGACATTCAGTCCTTTTGGAGGCCACCTTTAAAGTGCCAATGAATTTAACGGGAAGAATTGTTTTCTTATATATCACAGATACCAATGCACAATAAATATATGAAACTCTCAATCTTTGTGTTTTCTGACCCTCTTTGTTTTCTGACTGCCATTAGGGCAGTGATCGGTTGTGGCTAAGATTTCAGGAACCACTCTGCTTCTTCTATACTGTACTCCATTAAAATCCACACTGGAATTCAAGTTTCATCTGTGCTTTAAGTGTGGAAGCCACAGGACAGAGAATCACCCCCTGATGTGGAGGAGTTAGTCACCCTTATTCTGGTTGAGAACCATCACCTCAGACCTGAAGGCTCTCAGCCGTGTTCCAAACCATACACAATTAGGAGAACAATGAATGAAGGTATGGGAAAGTGGTTTGGAAATTCATGACCGTGCATATTTTTTAAATGTTCTTCATGTTTAGAACAGAAAACTAGTTTTTCATTAAATAGCGGAATAATTCAGTATGAAGATGTATGTACAGTTAAGCACAATATTATTCATACTCCTGGCAGATTTAAAATTATTTTCATTCAACCAGGAGTTTGTTTCTGATTAAAAATGAAGGAAGGAGCTCTCAAATGATTAAAAAAAAAAACTATGTAAAAGAAGATCAATTTGGGAAAAAGAAAAGAAATCATTGTTTTTCTTTTCTTTTTAAGAAGGTACATTGAAAATTATGTTTACCCAACTCAATCACCAATGGATAAACCTTTAATGGCCTCACAGCAGTCAACCCCATCTTGTTATTGCCAAGCAGCTTTTCACTGGTATTTTAATGACTGACCTTTGATGAGCTCTTAGTCTTTCAGGTTGGTAGCTCTCCTTGCCATCATCCTAGTCTTTAGCTCCCTCCACAGATTTTCAGTGATCAGATTAATGTTCAGACGTTGCATGTTCAGTACGAGGGATTGCTGCAATCACAATTTAAGTGACAGCCCACTGTCGCTACATACTCACCCAGGAGTAGGGAATGCTGCATGACAAGTCAAGTCAGTGGGTTTCCCTGGATAAAACATTTGAACCAATTTGAATAATAAACAACTTGACTGCATTGTTTTATACCTTGGATCAGTTTGGAATGCATTTAATTGACTTTGAATCTGTCTTTATGATTGGATTGGATTAGATTGGATTGACTTTTTGTTTGTAAAGTGCCTTTAGACAGATTTATTGTAAGTTGGTTGTATATAAATAAACTGAACTGATTTGAATTTATTTTTACAGCATGGCTTTCTTGCCTGTCTTTCTACGAAAGGTGAGGAAGCTATTACCAACAATATTGTCAAATGACCGATACACTTATTTGCTTTAAGCCTGTGATTTTACTTTTTTATTTTTCCCATGTCTTGTCTTAGAATTTCAGGCATACAATAGTGAGAAGCCGGTGGCCTACATGTTCCAGGGCAGTGGTCTCTCTACAAAAAGGATATCAGAAGACAAAATCTTAATTGCGTGACTAATTTTATTAAATTAAGACTGGATCCAGCAGGACACATCAATGCAATAGTAACCTTGTATGACATTCAGCCATTTGGATTGTCTGTGTGTTTGTGCTGAGTGGGTGTATGAGCGAGTTTGTCACCTGGAGTTGCAAAGCTTTTTAGAATGACGAAAAAAGTAAAAGGCATGCAACACACAGCACCCAAGAACAGCAAAGGAAAGCGGACTTGGCTCTGGAAGACCGCAGCAGCCCCAAGCAGATATACACAGGGCATCAGCCCAGGCCAGAGAGGCACAGGGTGAGACATTGAGGAACCAAGCCAACATGACTCAGCCATGGTGCCATCCACAGGTGTACATGCAAAGCCTGGGACCCAGGCCCCCTGGTGGCCCAGGGCACCCACCAACGCCCAGCAGAAAGACCGCCCAGCACAAAGCAAGGGAGAACCCCCAGATCCCCTAACACGCTGGCCAGGCTTCAGCCCACAGTGGCAACAGGAACTTGGAAGGACCTAGGTAGGTAGGTCACATACCTCCCTGCCACCTGATGAGTTAGCCCCTGGGTGGGCAAGAGAAAGGTATACCCACCAAAGCCCTGCATAGCCCCTACAGCCCATGGCCGGCCTGACACATCCCTGGGAGCCATAGGTCCCTGGTGCTCTACTGTGTGCTGTTAGTGATTATGTGGCAGTTTAGCCACTAAGGAGAGGTGCGATTGACTCGAGAAGATGATAAATCCTTTAATAGACCTGTGATAAATGTGCCCCCCTCACTTCCAAGATGAGTGTTATGCTCCGTGTTTATGTGTTTGCTGTGCATTTGCACCTGTCAGCCACCATATAATACAATACACAAGACTTTCTGTTGGTGTCGGTGTGAGTCAGGGGATGATGTATAGAGGGAAAAATAAAAGAGAAAAAATACTATAACAATAATATTGGTTAGTGAGTAAAGTTTCTAAAGTGACTTTCACAGATATAGTGCTGTACACCAACACATTTCTGTTGTACATAGTGCGAAACTAGCATAAAGAATCTCAATAAAATCATGACTTAAAAGCTTGGTGGAACAGAACGATTTTCAACTGGTTTTTAAAAGTTTCCTCAGACCCTTATGCAGTTATATTCAATAAATACGAATATTCTTTCTGATTAGGTTTGTTTGTCAGATTAAAAGCACCTTTAGAAAATAGCAACATTTAAGCAGATATTAAACATACTTTTTTATTAAGCTAATGTCATTAAGCCAGTGAGAGACTAAAATACACCCTTTAATCAAACTTTTGACATGTGAACTTTTGACCTTAAGGGGGGTCATGGGATCAACAGGGGTGTGTCCGAGGGGCGTAACCGTGCATGCTGATTGGTTGTCGTCATTAGGGGTGATACATTAAATGAACCAATTATAATACAGGGGTGTGTTTACGGGTGTTACGGGGAAGGCCTTAAATGAACCAATTACAACCCAGGGGCTGTGTATGTTATAAAAAGAACAAGACAAATATGGTATTATCAGAAACTGTATGGCATCAGCACCAATTAAAAATAGAGGGGTGTGTTTGTAAGCCTCGTTAAACCTTGAATAACCCAATGAAAACAATGGGGCGTGCTTTAATGTTTACTTTAAATACAGGCATAAAACTCTGCAGCATTCATTGGAAAAGAACACTCGTTCAGCAATGGCTAGTTAAGAGAGTTAAGAGAGTTAATCGTCAAGCGGAGGAGAAATGCAACGCGTGCCAAGATGATGAACAAGCAACTGCATCATCTATATCATCTACTTCCTCATCTGAGATACCTATCGGAATTCCCGTCATAACATACTCTACCGATGATGAGGATCCAACATCAACTTCAACAACCACGGTTGAAAATCAGACCTCGGGTCGGCCAAGATGTACGTCAGTTCTGTGCGAAACCCCAATGACCGTCTACCAGCATTCATCCCGTGAATTGAATGCTCCTAAGAAATCAACATACTACATCTGCAGGGTACAAAGACCCCCGTTCGACACTCTGCTGGAAGAATGGTCTTTGGAGCCATATGGCTTGAGTGGTAGCTGGGGTTATATTTTCATGTATGAAATAGGAGAGCGTTGCCTGTATCAACTGGATCAAGGCAAGGTATTTAATGGATCATTGGCTCTGTGTACTCTCACCCACAGTGACTGGGCTGTGTTAAGGCTTGCAATCCCGCACCTTAATGATAGCCCTGAAACAGTCTCAATGCAGGAGAGGGAGGAAGAAGAAGAAGAAAATGGACTGTCTCCTGGACCTGCAAAACTGGCGAGAATGTTTCATATACCATCCGATGTTGAAATAGCTGAGAGAGAACCTCTCTTTAGCGCAGTGTGGAGGTCAAAAACCACAGAAAATGGTCGCTGGTCTTTTCAGGCAAGCAGACGCAAGAACAACCGGACGAACCCCTCAAATCTGTTTGTGTTGGAGGCTTTCAATCAAGACTGCGGCGTATTCAAGACAATGTTGGCTCTGCCGTTTGAAGCTTGGGCAGAGAAGATGAGTGAAATTGGACAGCGTCTTTTCGACCTTTTCCACAGCTCACACAGTTGGATCGATGTCATGTCAATGAAAAAAATGCTGACGTTTCCTGTTTTACGTCTAAAACAAACCCTCTTCTGAGGACACGCCCCCTTCCTATGATATATATACGGGGGGATAACAGCAAGCTCACAGACACTGAGAGCCGAATCCTGAGAATGAGTGAGCCAACACCATACAGGGATCTCTACAACCACCGAGCAGAGATCCACTTCTCTCCTGAGCATGATGAAAGCTTCAACATTGGACCATATCATCCGCCTTCCCCGGACCTCTTCTCACCATCCACCTCAACATCCTCATTCTCAGAGACCCACTTCAGTCCTGCATCACCTACAGGATACAACATGAAAATGTATCAACCGCTTTCTCCAGACCTCTACTCACCATCGCCGCTATTCATGGCTGAGTCTGTAGATGCAAATGTCCTGCCTGAAGACAAGAAGGTGGTCGTGGAGGATGAGGTAGCTACCAGCTGCTCACCCTCTACCGAAGCCCCTACACAAACCCTGGAACCGATGCAGGACCCTCAGCCTTCAGCGGAGGATGAGAGTAACCAGGGGGACGAAATTGACGGTTGGTTCTCAACCACCCTTATCAATACGGTGAAAACAGCGATACTTCATTTATTCAACATAACCTCTTTGAACTATCTCAGAGAAAAACCTGCTATGCGTGCATAACGAACCACCCGAGCCAGTGTCAGCACCAATGCCTGGAGGTATTGGGGGAGGATTATTACCAAGTCAACTTTCAACGCATCGTGCGACGACTCGTAACCCCCAAGCTTGTTCCTGCTATTCAGAATCTTCTGATACTTTGCCGCATACAAGCGGATGACTTCAGAGTGAAAATGATTGCAGAGATTTTGAGGTTTTATATGAACTGAAATCGGTACAAGGCATCCACAGTGCAATAGCGCACGTTTATGATCGCATGGCCGAAGAGAAACATCTCAAACAACTTAACTCATTTTTAGTATTCCAGTACTTTAATTAATTTGCATTATATGATTTTTCTTCTTTTTCGTTTTACTATCAAATACAATTAAAGTGGGAACATATTAACCTTTCCCAAAAGTGTTGTTTAAAAGCTTGTAGTGTTTGAATTCATCTGCATTTTATCTGATTGTTTTTTTTTTTTTTACTATTAAATACAAAAATAAAAAAAGGGATAAATCTACCCTCCGGTGTGTTTTTTCTCATTATTTAACAAGTAATCGTCAGAGTGAGCATAAGGCAGATATGGCAGGAAGACGGTTGATGAAGAAAGTATATTATAGCCCTTCAAATCCGGGAAGCTTTGGGGGTGTAGATAGACTGAGGAGGGTTACGCAAGATGAAATGGGAAAGAAGGTTGCGGTTGAAGAAGTTAAAGATTTTTTATCAGGAGAAGATACCTATACTCTACATAAACCTGCAATAATAAAGTTCCCGAGAAACAGAGTTTTTGTCACCAGACCATTGAGGCAGTTCCAGGCTGATCTCTGTGACATGCAAGCTCTGGCCAAGGAAAATGATGGTTATAATTATTTATTAACAGTCATTGACATCTTTTCAAAAAGGGGGTCTGTACGAGTTTTGAAGAGGAAAACAGCCGCTGAGGTGGTAAAGGCATTTGAATCAGTTTTTAAAGAAAGTCAGATCCCCAGAAAACGTCAGACTGATGCCGGCAAAGAATTTTTTAACAAGAAATTTAAGGTTTTAATGGAGAAACACGGTATTGAACATTTCGCGAAAGCGAGTGAGGCAAAAGCTTCAGTGGTTGAGAGATTAAACCGCACATTAAAAACAAGGATGTGGAGATATTTTACAGCTAACAACACCCGGCGGTACGTCGATGTCCTGCAAAACCTAACCAGAAGCTACAACCACAGCTACCACTCCAGCATTAAAATGAACCCTATTGAAGTGACCTCACAAAATGCCTTTCAAGTGTTTCAGAATCTGTATGATGTCAACTCCAACAGATATTGCAAGGACTCAGTGACAACGTTTAAACAAGGGGATCTTGTCAGAATATCCAAGGTCTGTGGAGTGTTTGACAAAAAATACGAACAGAGTTTTACGGATGAAGTGTTTACAGTGTATGAGCAGATACCCCGATCTTCTCCTGTATACAAACTCAAAGATTTGGATGGAGAACCTATCGAGGGTTCCTTTTACGCAGAGGAGCTTCAAAAAGTAAAAATATTTAACGACAAGATGTATCAAGTGGAAAAAATATTAAAACGACGTACGGTCAAGGGAATCAAACAGGTTTTTGTAAGCTGGAAAAACTGGCCTGAGAAATTCAACAGTTGGATCAGGTTTGATGAACTTCGAAACATATACAAAGGTCAGCACTAAACTTCACAGTTGACACAGCATCATGAACTGTCAGGTAGAGGATGATGGCTTTTACGTTACCCTTCCCTCTAACGCTAGCGTGGAAGTGTTTAAAAATAATACCAGTTTGAGTTTCCGTGTAAATTTAGCTCAACATATTGATTTAGAAGGCCAATGGATTAGCAGAGATTTCATACCCTCATATATGGCAAAATTTACTGGATCATGATGCCTACTTTGAATGGAGGAAGGTTGGTGATGTGGAGATCAATACGCAAAGGATCAGAAGTGGCTAGTATAACAGCGTTATTCAACTTGAGACAGAGATGGAACTGTTTTTCAAAAAAATGAACTCTGGTATCCGCATTAAATTCAGCAAAGTTCAAATGGGATTTGCATTTCAACCAAGCAGTCCATATGAAATACGCTTCTTCAGCACTCTAGCTTATATGATGGCCGTGAAACCAGGGGAATGGATTCATGTATCTGAACCAAAACTGGCTCCTTTTCCGGCAGATATAAAGGCCGGTTTCTATCACCTATACTGTTACAGCGATGGGGTCAGCCCGCAAATAGTAGGCGACACTTTTGCACCTTTACTGCGGACCAAAGTCAAAGTACAAGGCGACTTCAGTGATATGGTTACTCTGACGTTTAACCCCGCCCATTACCTTCCAGTTTCCAGAAGACATATTGAAAATATCAATATAGAAATTAAATCGGACCAAAATGTTCCTGTAAATTTTGTCTACGGAAAGACAATCATAAGACTACACTTCAGACTGGTGATATCACAACGTAGCCTGAGATAAATTTTATTTGTATAAACTATTCCAGAGATATGTATATAACCTCTAATTCTGATTGGTTATCATTCATATTACCCTGGTCCTTCAACACTGCATCAAGCAGGCAAGAGAGAACATGGCACAGCTAAGTCTGAGACGTGATCCAAATCGCTTTGTAAATTACTATGTAAGTCAATCAGGCGGTAATCTGCCAGGTTTTTATGGGGCTCCGGTCATGTACGGATGTGGAATTGGATCATTATTTTCAAAATTATTCTGCTTCGTATCCCCTCTGGTTAAAAAATGATTTGTTATTGCAAAACCCCATCTTAAAACAGCTGCATCAAATATCGCTTCGGATGTCATAGGTAGAGCCGTGATTAAAATGAGTGGTTCTACACACATCGAAGGTCAAGAAGGTTCAGGAATTATGGTTTTATCCAAAAGACCCAGAACAAGACCCCCTGGTGATCGTTTAAGGATGGTTAAAAAACAATCGCTAGCACGAAAAAGGAGATCAGTTGCAGCTGACAAACGAAGAGGAAGGAAGTCATCCGTAAGTTTTGATATATTTAAATAATGGCTCTTTTACATAACAAATCATCAGAGTGCACGCTGGCAGAGCTGGACTTATTTTCTGCCCCGATGACGCAGCTATCGATCGAAGATAAAATTTACACCGAGATCCAGCCTTTATCAGCAATCACTGATGGAGGCCCGATCGAGTTTTTCATTCCGGGAGACGGAGAAAAGTATCTGGATCTCAATGATACGCTGTTGCATCTCAGAGTGAAAATTACTAACGAGGATGGAACAAACCTGCTGGATGATGCACCTGTAGGGCTCATCAACTACCCGTTAAACACCATCTTCAGTCAGTGTGATGTCACTCTTGGAGATCGATTGATTTCACAATCCAGCGCCACCCATTCATATAGAGCCATGATTGAGACATTGTTAAACTTTTCTGAGGATTCTTTAAAAAGCAAGTTTAGCTCTGGTCTTTTTTATAAAGACACAGCCGGGGCTCTGAACTCTATTGTTATAACTAATGGCCCTAACCAAGGTCTTAACAGCAGAGCAGGCTTTACGGCAAATTCCAGGGAGGTACATCTCCTAGGCCCCCTGCATGCCGACATATTTTTCTGCGAGAGACTTCTTTTAAACTCTGTTGACCTTCAAATTAAACTTACAAGAGCCAACGATGCCTTTTGTCTCATGGCAGCAAGAGACTCCACTTACAAACTTAGGATATTAGGAGCCTCTCTTTTCATCAAAACAGTTTCTGTCTCTCCAGCTGTACGACCGGGGCACGCTTCAGCTTTAACGAAAGCAAATGCTCTCTATCCACTTTCACGTGTGAATGTAAAAACATATTCCATCCCTGAAAATTCAAGGGTATGCAACCAAGAGAATCTTTTCTTAGGCGTCTTTCCCAAGTATGTGGTGATTGCATTACTGGATCATGACGCTTTTACAGGAACACGCGATCTCTATCCGTTTGACTTTAATCATTTTGATATGGAATATTTAGCTTTGTGTAAAGACGGCAGACAAATTCCAGCTAAGGCCTTCCAGCCCAATTTTAACCAAGGTCATTCAGTGAGAGAGTATTACAACTTGTTTACGGCTACAGGACGACATCTAAAAGATCTTCCGCTGAGTGTAACACATCAAGAATTTAATCAAGGATACTCTCTATTCGCATTTAATCTTAACCCGGGTGAGGACACAGATGCTCTTTCTCCAGTTTCCAGTGGGAATTTAAGACTGGAAATGCGCTTCAGAAACCATTGCCTCATACCACCATGCTGATCATCTACGCTGGTTATTACTCTATTTTAGAGATTGATTCAAAGAGGCGTGTGCTGGTGGATTATTATTAATCTAATCAGACTTGAATAATCATGAAATTGAGAACCTGCTGCATCATCTGCTGGGAGATTTGTTTTGCGGTGTGTGGGCGTGTGATCAGCTGCCACTGCTAGCTGACAAATTCTCAGGGTCGGCCTACTTTATTGTGAACACACTTCCTTCAAACATGCCTGGAGAACACTGGTTAGCTCTGACTTTGGATGAGAATGGTCAATCCAGCTTTTTTGACTCTTATGGATTCTCTCCGGATTTCGAGTTCTACCCGTCAAGCATCGTAACATTTTTAGAAGACAGATCCTCAAAAATATTGTATCATAATAATCAGCTTCAAAACACTCTATCCACTGTGTGCGGTCACCATTGCATTTTTTATCTATGTCATAGAGCGTGCGGATTATCACTGCAGCAAGTGTTGTCAAAATACACCGGAGATGTGATTAAGAATGATTTAATGGTATCTAACTTTGTGAAAATATATCAGAAATGTGTCATTAATCAAAGTTGTACATTTTATACTCACGGAACATGCTCTTTGGAGATGTTTCTGGATTATTATGGAATTTAAATTGTCTTTTGTTTTTATTGTTTGTTTTTTCTTATGATTTACTATTTGTGTAATGACATCATATGTTAGTGTGTGAAGTAGAGAACGAAGCTAGACTTGAAAATATAATCAATAAATATTTTATTGAATAAAGGAAATAGGCTACATGTTTCATTTTCTTATAACGGTTTATGGTGAAAATGTAATCCATCGGGGTGGTAATGTCGTCTTACGAAGAGACTTTTTTGACTTACCATCAGCATGTTTTGGATCTTCCAGCTCGGATCTCGACCAATGGGGAGAAAGAGTTATCTGCCTTCTTCTTTTTGTTCTTCTCTGCTTAACGCTGGGTGGTGTACCCTCTCCCTCTGTTTTGAACAGTCTATATTTATCATAAGCATAAGGGTTAATGACTGAAGATATGGGGATGTTTACCTCTGACAAGGTATGTAGAAAGTCTGACCATACTCGGGGTAGCGGTGCTCCAGATTTTTTAAACGGAAGCATGAGATTTTTCAACAAGTCAATCATGTGGGACCCCTTTACAACATTTCCTTTAAATACAAATTCTCCTCGCAAAGTCCAACTCTCACTTCTTTCGGATAATTTCTTCAAAAAGTACTCGGCATTTTTACGGTTATGCTTCGGTAGGCTTTTCAGTACATCCATAACAACCTGATTCTTAGGGGCCTCGTCCTGCCCCGTGCCTTGTTTTTCTTGGGACCGCTCATGCTCAGGAACCTCGCTTGATGTGTCACGGTGCAGCGTCAAACTCACCCGCTGTTCTTCTTTCACACCTTGCTTGAGTAGAGTCAGATACCTCTGCAAAAGTGCATCATATTTCTTGATTTTTCCATAAGAAGTCAAACCGGGCTCATTTAATATTGCTCTCATTTCAGCATCCAAATTCTCCTCCGCCGTCTGTCGGATGGATGTATCTGACTGGGTCAGACGCTTGAATTGATGAGGGGAAATGAGAAGCATCTTCTGCGATGTTCTGAGAGACATTATCTCCTGATGATTCCACCCACTAGATCACCGATCAAGGGAGCAAGAGCCGTTAGGATTGGGAGAATAAAACCACCTCCTTGACTTTTAAGAGCCAACTGCTTACGCTTGATACCGGTTCTTTTATCACCCAACAATCTGATGATTTTTCTTTGTTTCTTCAATTGTCGGTGTTGAGAGGGTGATAGTTTAATGTTACCTTATAAAATATTCAGAGCAATCTCACACAGAGCCGGAAGAAAGTTGGGAGAGCAGTGTGCGAAAATATCTTAGCATTTCTGTGGACTGGCTTGGTACAAAGCTCTGAATAACGGGGCATTCCTTTTTATACGTGCAGACATGATGACTTACTTTGTTTTGGGTACGTACACAGCAGGCCACTGGTGAGGAAATATGCCCGTTCTCAGTCTGAAATGTTCTGGGCAGGTAGGCGTAAAATCGATGATTAAATATCCATGAGCATCTCTTGTCTCATCTTCAAAACTCTCCAAGAAGAGACCCTTTTGAGATGGAAACATTTGGCGGGCCAGTATATTCAGCTGGAGTTTATCTTTCGGGTTTTTAAACAACACCGTATATTAGCGTTCAGGGTGATGGTGCGACTGAACTTTCCCTGATGAAAAACATTCTGAGTCAACATCATGACGCTCATATTACGATGGTGACGAAACTGGGTGAAGACTTTCATCACGTTTTCATCATCTGAGGCTTGGGCAATAACATCGTCTAGAATGATCAGATGATTCTGATCAGGAGGAAACAGGTTTTCATCTTCAAAATAATGAGGCAATCCTTCCACAAAGGTAATATTTTTAGTCATCTTCTGCAATTCAGCATACATGGGTTGAAAAGAAGTGTAAATCCATGCAATATTTTCAGGTGCAACATCCATGACATGATTACAATTTTGTAAAATACTTTTTACAAAGAAAGTTTTCCCGCAGCCGCTGGGTCCAACAATCAAACATGAGAAAGGTGCTCTAAATCTAGGATCAAAATCAATCTCCTGTAAATCCATGGAACTTTTTTTTATTATTATTATTTATTTTTTCTTCTTCTTCTTAAGCTCTAATAACCAAAAGGCAGAGTTGTCCCGTCAGAAAAAAGACGTCTCTTATCATAGACCAATAGAAACCTTTTAAGAAATGTTGCGTTTATTAAACGGAATCTCTTTTTATCCTTCTTGATCGTGTGGTGAGGAATTTCAATGACACCCTCACTTGACCTCTGTAAGTAGCCCTCGACCAGCCCTTTGATACTGTCCAAATTGACCCTCTCAATGCATTCATGCGTCTGAGTGATGCCTTTTGTCAGATCCTGGTTATTTTTTGCCTGCTACTAACCCTTTTCCACCAGTAGGGGCATTAGGAGCTGAGTTCTGGGTGGTCAGGTGTATCGCATGAGTGTCATCAGCTGGAGGACTATAAGAAGGAGGCGAGCCAGTACTTTGACGCCTGAGTGTTTTGCCTCCTCATGGATACCAAAGCCTAGTTCCTAAGAGATCTCTGGAAGACTTCTAACAGTTTATGGATTCTGGATTCTCGCTCTTCTACCCGCTGGCTGCCGGATCAGATGTTTGCTTCATAACTCCAGGCGAACCCTGTCCACCCCCCTCCGAACCTGTCAGGACTACCTTGTTCCAACGTTGCAGTGTTGCTCACAGCCCCTCCAGGATCATAACCTCTCTCCCTGGCGGACCTAACTCAACTAACTCGTAAGCTCTCACATAGAGCACATTGTTAAGGTTTCTTTGGTGGTGTCTTACCTGCATTTGCTTTTCTCTTGCAGTTGCTCAGCATCCTCGGTTTCCAGTACCTGGTTCTGCAAATAAAACTTCTTACTAAAGGCTTCTCTGTTTAGTTGTGTTTTTCTGCATGTGGGTCAAGTCGGCCATTAACATTATGACAGAACACTCAGGCCAGCCGGACCCAGCAGAAAAACTACAGAGAACCGTTTCGGAACACGGCCAAACGATCCAGGTCCATGACTCAACCCTCAGTTCGATCCTAGAACAGCAGCGACAAGTTAGTCAACAGCTGGGGGAGATGACGGCACTCATGCAGCACACCCTGAGTGTTAGACCCACAGCACCACCGGGGGCCGCTGCGGAGCCTCCAGTAGCGCAGCGACTTCCGCATGGAGAATTATATAAACGAATCATTAGCCTCAGGAATAATCCGACCATCTTCATCCCCATTGGGAGCTGGGTTTTTCTTTGTTGGGAAGAAAGATGGGTCTCTCCGCCCGTGTATAGATTATAGGGGATTAAACACCATCACGATAAAGAACAAGTACCCTTTACCCCTTCTTTCATCGGCCTTTGAACCAGTTTATGGTGTCACAATCTTTACTAAACTCGATCTTAGGAACGCATACCACTTGGTCCGAATCCGCTAGGGAGATGAGTGGAAGACGGCTTTTAAGACTCCACCCGGACACTATGAGTACCTGATGATGCCGTTTGGACTATGTAATGCACCCGCTGTGTTCCATGCTCTTGTAAACGATGTATTAAGGGACTTCCCGAATCTATTCGTTTTTGTTTATCTTGATGACATTTTGGTTAATTCAAAGACTCCTACAGAGCATCGCCGGCACGTTTGTCTAGTCCTTCAGCGCCTCCTGGAAAATCAGCTGTTTGTGAAGGCAGAGAAGTGCGAATTCCACCTGTCATCCATCAGTTTTCTGGGTTTCGTCCTCGAGGGTGGGCAGGTTCGCGCTGACCCCAGCAAGATTAAGGCGGTGGAGGACTGGCCTATCCCTACCACTCGGAAGGAATTACAATGGTTTCTGGTCTTTGCCAATTTTTATAGAAAATTTATTATGAACTACAGTCAGACGGCCAGCCCCCTCACAGCCCTGACTTCCTCTAAGGTGCCGTTCGTTTGGACTCCGGAGGCAGACAACGCATTCAGCACCTTAAAAGACAAGTTCACCCATGCTCCAGTGCTCGTTCACCCTGATTCAGCGAAACAGTTCATTCTGGAGGTGGATGCTTCGGACACCGGGGAGGGAGCGGTGCTCTCCCAACGCCAGGACCTTGACTCAAGGCTTCATCCGTGTGCCTTTTTCTCTCGCCGCTTATATGTGGCAGAAAGGAGCTAAGATGTGGGTGACAGAGAGCTCCTAGCTATTAAGCTCGCTCTGGAGGAGTGGCGGCACTGGTTGGAGGGCGCTGAACATCCAGTGCTGGTCTGGACCGACCATAGAAATTTGTCTTACATCCAATCAGCAAAACGGTTAAAACCTAGACAATCACGTTGGTCATTATTCTTTTCTCGCTTTAATTTATTGATCTCTTACAGACCCGGTACCAGAAACACCAAGCCAGATACCCTGTCACGACAGTTCTCCACTAATGAAACTGAGAAGCTAGCTGCGCCTATCCTGCCTCCTAGCTGCACTATTGGAGCCGTTACCTGGGAGATTGAGGACAGCGTGCGGCAGGCCCTCCTCGCTGACCCGGGGCCAGGAACTGGACCACCTAACCGGATGTATGTTCCCAGCGCTGTTCGGTCCCGGCTCATTACCTGGTTTCATGCTTCAAGGTTCGCCGTCCACCCAGGAGCTAATCGGACCATCACTGCCCTGTCTAGACGCTTTTGGTGGCCCACTTTACACCGAGACATTAGGGATTATGTTTCAGCCTGTAGAACCTGTGCTCGTAACAAGACATCTAATCGGCCACCCCCTGGCCTCCTGCAACCGTTGGACGTTCCTCCTCGACCTTGGTCCCACATCGCTGTGGATTTTGTCACTGGCCTTCCAAACTCTCACGGTATGACTACTATCATGACTATTGTGGACAGATTTTCTAAAGCCTGCCATCTTGTACCTCTCAGGAGACTGCCTTCCGCTTTCCAGATTGCCAAGCTTATGGTCAAGCACGTATTCCGTTTGCATGGAATCCCCCAGGACGTGCTGTCGGACCGTGGGCCCCAGTTCAACGCCCAGGTGTGGAAGGAGTTTTGTGCAGCGCTGGGGGCCACCGTCTCTCTAACTTCCGGTCATCACCCACAGACCAATGGCCAAGTGGAGAGACTTGGAGATGGAAGCAGCGCTACGCTGCGTAGCATCCTCCAGCCCTACTGATTGGAGCGACTACCTGCCCTGGATTGAGTACTCACACAATTCACATGTCTCCACTGCCACCAGTTTATCCCCATTTGAAGTTTCGCTGGGGTATCAACCACCCCTGTTTCCTGCTGATGAGAAGGAGATCGCTGTTACCTCCGTACGACAAAACGTCCGGCGATGCAGATGGATCTGGACGTCTACCACCAAGGCCCTTCAGCGGTCCGCTGCAGCCAACAAACGCTACGTCGACAGGCGACGGATCCCTGCTCCTACCTATCGCCCGGGTCAGCAGGTGTGGCTGTCTACACGGACTGTTCCGCTCAAGTCTCTGTCCCGGAAGCTATCTCCCAGGTTCATCGGCCCATATGTTATAGATTCTGTGGTTAACCCTTCATCGGTACGTCTACGTTTGCCCCCTAGTTTCCGGGTCCATCCTGTGTTTCATGTATCTCAGATTAAGTCTGTCCAGTCCAGCATGCTCTGCCCTCCGGTCGTGCCCCCTCCACCCGCCCAGGAGTTGCAAGGCCACCCGGCGTACTCGGTCCGCCCGTCGACGAGGAAGGGGGTGGCAGTTCTTAGTGGATTGGGAGGGTTACGGTCCCGAGGATCGCCTCTGGGTTCCCCGGTCTTTCATCCTGGACTGTAGACTGATTCAGGACTTCTGGTCATCCCAGGTCACTTCATCTAGACCGCCCGGAGGCGGTTGTTGAGGGGGAGGTGGTGTCAGATCCTGGTTATTTTTGCCTGCTACTAACCCTTTTCCACCAGTAGGGGCGTTAGGAGCTGAGTTCTGGGTGGTCAGGTGTATCGCATGAGTGTCATCAGCTGGAGGACTATAAGAAGGAGGCGAGCCAGTACTTCGACGCCTGAGTGTTTTGCCTCCTCATGGATACCAAAGCCTAGTTCCTAAGAGATCTCTGGAAGACTTCTAACAGTTTGTGGATTCTGGATTCTCGCTCTTCTACCCGCTGGCTGCCGGATCAGATGTTTGCTTCATAACTCCAGGCAAACCCTGTCCACCCCCCTCCGAACCTCTCAGGACTACCTTGCTCCAACGTTGCAGTGTTGCTCACAGCCCCTCCAGGATCATAACCTCTCTCCCTGGCGGACCTAAGTCAACCGGACGTAAGCTCTCACATTGAGCACATTGTTAAGGTTTCTTTGGTGGTGTCTTACCTGCATTTGCTTTTCTCTTGCAGTCGCTCAGCATCCTCGGTTTCCAGTACCTGGTTCTGCACATAAAACTTCTTACTAAACGCTTCTCTGTTTAGTTGTGTTTTTCTGCATGTGGGTCAAGTCGGCCATTAACATTATGACACCTTTAGCACGTATCACTAGCTTTTTCTGGATTTTGGTTTGATATGCATAACTCTTGGGTCCTGTTGATGCAAACTCCAAAATAGTGTCACCATCTAACTCGTCAGTAAGATCACCCAGATAATTTCCAAGCTCCAAAGGAGTTTCACCACTTTTTGTCACATAAATCAAACTGTCCGTGTCAATATAAATCAATCTGTCCTGCAATTACTCCATGCTGCTGAGAAGTTTTAAACATGAATAAGCGGTGGTGAATGCTGCAATATGCTGCATTGTTTGCCTTGCTTGGTGGAGAGATGACACGTTTACTGAAATTCCACTGCAATACACACATTTCATTGTTGAAAAAATGGAAGTAGTTAACCCTATATTTACTCGAGAACATGAAGCTGAAAAATTCATCAGGGTTAGTGATGACTGTGGTCTGAGACAGGTCACTTCTTTGCGCAAATTTCCCCCAAAAGCTGTTTAAACACAGTTTTGCCACCTGCCTTTTGGCAGGGTTCACCTCGATTTTTCAGGGTCTAATTGGATACCCTGATGGAGTTTATAGTCTCTTACATACTTTGATTTGCTCTCCTGATCCACTGCTTCAGACGGGTACCCTGAAGCCTCCTGTTTACCCTTCAGGAAGGTGTTGATATACCCTTTGAAGATTGTATCACTGCTCTTTTCAAAATGCCACACCTCTGTGATTTTAGCAAGGCGATAACCACACTACAACGCTTTACAAAACTCTACACTCACCCACACACCCGTCAGAGCTCTGTCCTGATCACCATGCATGCAGGGACCTGACTGGTCATTTATTTCAGCGCATGTGCGGCAGAAAGTGAACACAAGTTTACCTTGGGAAGTTCTGTGAGGTAAAACGGGGAAAAAGAGGCCTCATGGCGGGTAGACCAGGGCTCTGATTATACCGAAGTAGCTGCTGGGGTTATCAAAATCTTTGCATATGATGGTGGGGTGACCGAGGGGAAAAACACAGTTGGCGTTTACATGAGGGTACAGAGATGTGTAATCCATATAGTGTAGTTTCACCCGGCCCCGCTGTGTACCTCAGTCTCATAGCTTAGGTGCGTCCACCATACAGAGCATCCCGGGGTGATAACGGTTCGGGTGCGTTAACTTTCACAAGAAAGCTGATCACCCCCGGGTGGGTTTTTTTCATTTCAGTCCACTCATGCTCCCAGATGACCTCGAGACGAAGGCCATACACAGTTTGGAGCACCTTGCTTCTCTCGACTGTCGCGGCGTAAAACTGTTCAAATGCGACCCCTCTCAACGGACACTTGTCATGAGGCATGTAACACTTTTTATAGCCATGGAAAAAACAGCCGTAAAATTCAAACGCAACTTTGACACCGTTAATCTCTGCATACCCATCCACAGAATATGGACCAATTTTCTTTTCACCCCTATTTAAAGCATGCTCGATAAATATGGTTCTGCTGTCTGCAATCCATCCAAGCCATTGAATGGACACGCTGGAGAACGTTTTGCAGCTACGTCTGTAATCCAGAGGTGAGGGGATAGCCAGGGTTTTAGGAGGAAGGAAATTGGTTACAAAAACCTTCATGCACGCAGATGCTATCGTGATGCATTTACCAACCAACGGATCCACACTTGTTTCCTTAAAGAACTCGTCTCTGAATTTTAAGCAGCCTTGAGAAAGAATTTCAACGTCATTTTTACAATAACGAATAGCTTCTTTCTTAAAGTCAAAGACCCCTTTGCTCGCTTCTCTGTACCAGCTGTTAAACACCTGTTGTTCTTGAAGACTCGTGCGTTCTACAGCATAGGAGGATGGGGCAGGATATGACCCCACGTACCGGAGGCGCTCTTCGGAGGAGAATAGGTGGGGGAAAAAACCCTTGCTTTCGGCATGGCACTCAACTTCATACACATGAAGGACAGGCTATCAATGAATTTTAACCTGTAATCAGGGTCGTTAAACAGAGAACTTTACTTCCTAGCATGATGAGATGAGGTTTAATACCTAACTGCAGCATAGGTGTGAGAATCAGGTAGCTGTCATACCCACGCGCGTTGTGCGCTATTTAGGTGAAACCTCTGAACATTGGTCTCCTGAAATGGAGAATAAATTTTTGGGTGCAGTCTAACTCATAAGCATGCCATTCATCACCTTTCAACGTTTTAGCACAGACCAGAAAGGGGGTGTGCACGCCGCTCTCATTGATGAATCATTCAAAATCATAAAAAATCAGTTTATCATCAAGCTGATTAATTGCACTGAAAGGCTGAATGTAGCACTTATGATCATCGCATGTAATGTCTAGGCCGGGAGGTACATTTTCACCGCAAATACAGCATTTTACATTACACACGTGTGGTTTATTTGGTTTACTGATTGGAATAACGTATATCCTTTTGCATATTTTACAAAGTTTTACCAACTCACAGTCACTCATAGGTTTTTCAGCACTATTTTTGTTGCGGGGTTCCCTGCGTCTGCTGAAACATGAAGAATTACGACAGATTCTTTGACAGCCTGCACAGGTTACAGGATTGCTAATTTCTTGCATACATTTATATGTTTGACACACTGAACAATAACCTTCACAATGGTTTGTGTTTGTATTCTCATAGCTGGTGTAACAGTACCCACTGACATACCTGCACCCTATAAAACCTTTGAGATTTTTTATCTCATAGTAATGGCCTTGAAATAACAGCATAAACAGAGGGTTTGAACGATCAGGGAAACTGGTCTCAAATTTACACAGAGCAGTAGAGCCTGCCATTTCCTCCCTAGTTCTACAGCACGGTCATCAGTAAGCTCAGGGTCAGAGACGTGTGCGAGGCAGATTGCAAAGCATTACTGATTACCAGTATTATCTACAACATACAGGTGACGCATTTTCTTATTAATCAGTTCACAGTCTAACGTTCCTGTAGCCTTACGTTTAGACCCTCCTGCAGGGTCATTAACTACCTGAAGAACAAATTCCAGGTTATTATCTACAGGTACATCAGCATTCGATTGTTCTAAGTCGTCCAAAAAGTCCTCGAAAGCAGGCAGGATCATATTTCCATAATCTGTAACAGTAAATGCGATGTGACGATTGAGATTTTCACCCACTAATTCCAGCTGCACAACGTCGTTACGTCTGGTTAAAAGGTCTCCTTATTTCATGGTTATTAAAACATTCACGTTCATCAACCGCTGGAGGATCTCGTCCTATTTGATCAGAGCTGACTGCTATCTCCTGATTGAAATAACCCCCATGCTGCTCAGCATTGTGTGATGTTGATGACTGTCAGGTGGAGACGGTGTATTTAATTCTTCAATAGCCTGATTGATTAAGTTTAAAAAGTCTGATCTTCATTGTGGTTGTTAACAAGAGATGATTCATCCTCTAAAACATGTGCAGCTATAGGGATTTCGTTAAGCTCAGTTACTAAATTCTTTATTTCATCCAGGGCAAGTCGGATTCGGTTATCCATTTATATGAGCATAAGAAAAATCAAACAAACCTACAGAAAAAAAAAAACAAAAAAACAAAACACAGTGATCTCTTCAGTTTAAAATCACCTTGATGTCACCAAACTGCTTCTGTAACAGAATCTAACATGCTGCCAGAAGCGTTAACGATGAGGCTTTATTTCGACGGTTCCGTGCAGCTTGCGAGGCCTTCTTGCTGCGACGTTGCTGTCCGGGTCTGGAATCAATCTGTCCAAAGTTGTGCAATTTTCTTATCAAAGTGGAGAGAAGTTGACTCACAAGAAGAGAAAAATCCAGACTTTGTCTTAAGTTTTATTCAAAGGCATTCAGCGTTTGAATGACTCTGTCACCAAGCAAGTCAGTTGAACAGAGCCCCGAACGCTATTTACACACAGTATTTATACCAGAACAAGACAGTGTTATCTCAACTGTAAAGAGCCTATGTTTTATGACCCAAACCCTTCTTGAGTTCAAAGGTGACAAAGTTATCTAAGAACAGACCTAACTGCCCTTCCTGACATTGTCCTAAAAGATGGGTCTGAACCATTAAACTTCTGATAATGGCTTTTACAGCTTCTTCCTCTAACACAGATGTTCTGAGGAGTAAGATAAAAAAGGTCATACACTGTGAAATGCTTACTGCAAGAATTTCCATCACACCAACCATTAACGTTACCTCTGTAAAAGAGAATGAACAACAAAACAAATATATATTGAAATAAACAAATTAAAGCTGAAAAAAAGGGGGAATTCAAATTAATTCAGTAGGTATGAATTAAACGTACCACTCATTAAGGCTCTCACAAGCGTTGCTCTGGTATGCAGAGCAGAGAGTCGCTGTCTTTTGGCTGGGGTTAAATATTCTGTAAAAACAAAATAAAATAAAGTTACCTTACGCTGCGCAGCACAGCGTTCATAAATAAACGATAATAGTTGTAAAATAAACGAGATTTTAAGGGGGAAGTGAACTCCTATAACTTTATTACTTGTAGGTTTATAAACGAATTCTGAAATACTATAACTTACTCCGGGTCTGTGCGATAAAACCTCCAGATTTGGCTTCTTGTTGTACTGGACTGATGCGTTTGTGTTGAACGCTGTCTTGATCTTTGAAAAGTGACCTTCTGGTAGGGGGCTTCAGTGTCGCATCTTTGGATGCATCTGTAAACAGATTTATATGATATTTTATTGAACTATACTTGCTTAAAATACATATATAAATATACATATTATTGTTCTTTTTATTTATTTTTTACTCACCTTGCTGCTCCACAGGTGATGGCTGTATTCCAAGTTCGGCTTTAGTTTGCTTGATCAAATCAGCTGCTGCTGTTTCTTTCAGAGGTACGTTCTCTGTCAAATCTGTAAACAGTTTCATCTGAGGTGTAAAACAAGTCTCTAATAATACACATTCACTCTCAAAGAAAACAAATAGTTTTTAGGGCTTACTTTCTGGCCCGGGAGCAGCTGGTAACTTATCCGGTGTGTTTTCAGGGGAAATGATGATAATTTGCGGAGGCGTATTTAACGATTCAGATTTTATTTCTTTGTTAGAAGAAAGTTCAGATGTTGTCGGGTTTTCTTTTTTGGAGATAATCCGCCTTCTCAACTTTGATTGTCGGGGGAAGGTCGATTCCAGCCGCTGACCCCTCCAACTTGGTCATTCGGGTTTACCTCTCTCATCAAATCTATAAATTTGTTCAATGTTAGCTGATTTATTCGTTAACTATAAAATATTGTTGCACTTAACATTACTTACCATATTCCGATTGTGTCAAGATGAAATCCTCAAGGTCATCAGTGGTGGGTTCTAAGACAAAGAAACAATATATATATATAAACAATATTAGAGAACATTCACATGCATTTAATGATTTCTTAAAAATGCATACTTACTTCTAAAGATGGCATTGTACTTCTGAGAATCATTAGAAGCAGATGCTGCAATTTCTTCGTTTCCTGAAATATGTACCAACATATTTTTCTTGTCAGTACTGGTATTTTCCATGTAACAAGTTTAAACTAGAGTTCTACTAGTATTTTTCAGTCTAACAAGTTTAAACCTTTTTTTAGCAGTACCAGACTTGACGCTTGACGTTGTAGGCAACTCTGATGTCTCTGCTCTGGGACTACTGTGAAACTAAACCTGTTTTTATTGCCAGCACCCTGAAATGCAAAAAAGAGGTCAAATTACCATATTAGCTATTCATTGCACTGTTTCTTGTGGACATAACTCAGTGAGCTCTGACATGGGTAGCTGTCTCTATAAACTTTACCAAAATCAAAAAACAAGAATTTCCTTTTAGAAGCACGTATTGGCAATGTGAAACCAGCGAACGTTGACATACATCAGGCCCTGGGGGTCTCACCTGTTCATGAACCTATGTATTGACTCTTTTGGAGCAGGGGGTTGGGAGAGTTCTAATTACTTTATTGCCCTGTGTCACACACTTGGTCAGGAAATTGAATCAGAAGGCCGAGGGTGATGTTGACTGGTGTTAACTGTTTCAGTAAGTCCCTCAATAACCTTTGCTCTAAGATGAAAAAAAATAAGTTTTAGAAAAGCTATAGGTAACTAAAATTATCATTCCTTTTCCTAAAATGGAATCTCGTGATTCAAAACAAACATATCATCTCTAGTCAATTTATAACTTGGAAACAGTATACCGAGGGCTCGTAAAGTTTTTCTGTTAATCTCATATTTGTCTTACCTCTTTCTCCTGGTCTCCAGTCTGTTGAGGCAGAAGTGGAAGGTTTGCTCGTTCTACCGATGTAGGGAAGCACAATCTTTATTTACTTTTAGGTCTTTTCTATTTTGAACTGATTTAGACCGGCTAATATATTCAGCAAATAGGTCCTGTTTTAAGTTATTAGGTTGAGTATACCTTTAAAATATAAAGGATGCATGTATTTTTTAGATGTATTAACGCCTGAAAAAACATACAGATTATTAATAACACCCTTAAACACACCCCTGGGTTGTAATTGGTTCATTTAAGGTTTCACCCCTAATGACGACATCCAATCAGCATGTACGGTTACGCCCCTCGGTCACACCCCTCACGCCACCTGTTCTCAGTCCTCCATGACCCCCCTTAAAGGTCAAAGGTCACCTGTCAAAAGTTTGATTAAAGGGTGTATTTTAGTCTCTTTCCAGTGTTTTCGTCAGCTTATAATAACTTGTAGTCATATACAATTTGATCCATATTTTCTGGTCTTGTTTAGGTGGAGTTGGAGTGCTTGAACTAAAAAGTTTAGAACCACTGAATTAAGCTCAAAAGTCCTGACCTCAACCTTCTTGAACACCTTTGGGTGTTATGATTTGGGGTTGTTTGGGTTTTGGTTTCTGGTTTTTTCTTATGTTTTTCACAGTTAAGGTTTTGACTCGTTCTTTTGTTATTATTCTTAGATTTTGAATCATGCTTCTGTTATTTTCTTGGTCATGCTTTAGCTTTGTCGTCTTGTTCATGTTTTGTCAAGTTTGGTTTTCGGATCTGGTTATGCTTTTGTTTTATGTTTTTTCTAGTTTCTGTTAGTTTTTGTTCAAGAGTCTCTGTTTTTGCCGCAGCCACGTTTTGTTCTGTCTGTCAATTAAGTTTATTCGGTTCACCTGCCCAAACTAATCTGTCTCCTTGCTCCACCTGGTTTACTTTCCATATATACACTCCTGTTCAGTTCTTCGGGGAAACATTTCTCATGCTCATGGCTTGTTCGCAAACCAAGTCTTGTCTTTTTGATCGTGCCATGCCTGTCTTGCCTGCCCGTTTGTTTTGTTCCTGCCTCCTGCTGAGTGTGAGTTTTCGTAATTAAACCTTTTTTCACTTACCATCACGCTGCCTGCTCGTCTGCATTCTGGGGTCCTATGTCTCAAAAACCATAACAGAATGTTTCCCCCAACAACGGACCTCGCGGATGAGCATCAGGCTAGCTCCATGGACCTCTTTACGTTCCTGTCTCGGGAGGCGGAGAAGTCGTTGCGCCGTTCTGCGGGGCTGTCAGTGCCGCAGTCGGCTTATGATGGATTCCATGTCCGGGGACAGGACCCCTTCTTCGCCGTTCTCCGCCAGCTCCCCTGGTTGTGTACTCTGGTCCGGCAGTGAGGCCCTCGCCCTCTTCCCGCCGCAAGAAACGCCGGCGTGGGGCGCCTTCCTGTGGTTCGGCTGGTGAGGAGGTGGTTTCCCAGCCAGCCTACGAGAGGGCTGCAGCTAGTAAGCCCGCATCTTCATCTGCCACAGCACTGTCTGCCAGGCTCGCTGCAGCTCCGCCCATGCCGTCTTCTGTCGAGGTAGGAAAACTTTACTGGCCGTCCATTAACTCTTACATTACTCCTCACCTCTCATTGACTCTTTTTATTTGGCACCCCAAAGGACAATCCTCAGTCAGAGATCAGTTGTACGTTTCCACAAGTTTATTAAAACCAATCTGAATTCAGAGAGGAGACATCACACTTACACTGCTACCTGGAAACGTCTGTGTGTTGTCTCCTTTGGAGGTGCGCCACAATACCTTTATATACCCCTCGCTGCTATGCAGTACACATACACAATCATTCTGTCTGTGGATGTCTCCCAGCAACAATATAACAGTTCCTTATGTCCAAATAAGGAGTGTTTCTGGTTATTCTCTTCTAGCAAGCTTGTTCTCCCCTATATCTGCACACAGGTTACACACATAGATAGTTTATATTCTACATTACACACATAGATAGTTTATATTCTACATTACACACATAGATAGTTTATATTCTACATTACACACATAGATAGTTTATATTCTACATTACACACATAGATAGTTTATATTCTACATTACACACATAGATAGTTTATATTCTACATTACACACATAGATAGTTTATATTCTACATTACACACATAGATAGTTTATATTCTACATTACACACATAGATAGTTTATATTCTACAATCCCCCTTTTGAACTCTCATAAAAGAGTTCACAATCTAAAATGTCCTTCTAAGAATAAGTAGAAATAAGTAAAAATATTACTGTACCACCTGTAAAACAAGAAAATCATTAAGAATACATGCATCCATCTTATCATGCGTCCATGAATTCACACTCTGAGTTCTCATCCTGGTTATGGTCAAGTTGCAACAGTGGCATCATTATCTTTGGATCCCTCAGCTCAATTGCAGAGGTGATGAGGTGCACCATCAGAGAACAAATGCATAGTACACAACAACATCCACAGGTCACCATTATCGCTACAAATACTGCAACAGAAATCATCAAAGACATTATCAAACCCTTCCAGTGTCCAAACATGCCTGTCATCCACACAAAGTTAAATCATAACCTAAAAAAGATACAGAAACATCAAAATGTAATATAAAATATAAAATGTTCGCAAACGGTGTCTTCTGGAGTGAGAGGGAAACTCTCACTACCAGTGAGAGAGAAACTCAATCACTTCCGCCTCTTCTTCTGTCTTCAGCTCTCAGGGCAGACTAACCCTGGGCTAATTTTCTCTCACCCGGGGATTATTCTGCCCCTTCTTGGGTGAGAGAAGTGAGATTATCTTTTCCTGTGTTTTCGCTCAGATCTTCCTGGACCTGAGAGAGGGATCTTTGAGGTGGTTCCGCTCCTGCACACTGGCTCCAGTGATACCAAGTATCAATTTTGCCCTTCAGCCTGACTGCATGGGTTGTCCTCTCTGTGACCTGAAATGGACCGGTCCACCTTGGCTCTGACCACTTTCTTTTGATGACTTTCAGGAGGACACACTCCTTTGCTGCATGTTGTGTGTATTGTGGGTGGCGTTTTTCCATGTTATCCATCATTACTGAAATGTACATCAGCACTCTCCTCTCTCCCCCTTTTTTCTGAAACAAAACTCCATTTACTGCCAGTTTTGTTACAGAAACATCCAAATAAGATGGTGTGGTGTAGTCTGGGAGCGTAAGTTCTGCGCGTTGGAGAGAAGCTGCTTTAACGCAATAAAGGCTTCCTCCGCTTCCTGTGTCCAATTAAGGACATTGTTGAGATTTTGCATGCCCTGTTCTCTGACTAGGTCTCTGAGGGGCTGTGTGAGATCGGTGTTACCTGGGATGTAGTTCCTGCTGTAGCCTGTAAGGCCCAAAAATGACAGCATGTCTTTCAACCTAAGAGGTTTAGGGTGTGTTAAAATACGTTGCTTATGTGAACCTGACATGCTCGTGTTTCTTGCGGTAATAACTCCGCCCAGGAAGGAAACTTGCTTCCTTGCTATTTGTAGTTTATTTTTACTGACCTTGAATCCATGTTTATGCAGATGTCGTTGCACGAGTTCTGTAGATTGCAAACAGAGCTCCGCTATGGATGCTGCCAGTAGTACGTCGTCCACATACTGAATTAGAGTCACGTTCTGTGGTAGGGGGCTAGTCTGTAACACATCTTTCAAAACCTGGTTAAATATACTTGGGGAAAGGGCGAACCCTTGTGGCAGACGGGTGTAGCACAGCTGCTCCCCACAATAGGTGAAAGAAAAAATGTCTCTGCACTCCTCTGCTAATGGCAAACAGAAAAAGCATTAGCTAGATCAATATATGTGTACCCCTGATGTGAAGGTTCAAGGTTGGAGAGAGCAACATAGGGATTTGGGACAGGAACAATAGGAGTCACCAGAACTGAATTTATTGCTTTTAAATCATGTGCCATGCGGTATTTTCCAGTACCTTTTTTCTCTACAGGAAGGATGGGTGTTTTCCATGATGAGGCTGAGGTTTCTAACACACCTGCTGCCATCAGGCCTTCAATGGTGTCTCTGATGCCTTCCTGAGCTTAGTTTTTGGGCGGATACTGTGGAACCCAAATAAGCGAGGGAGATGCAACCTGAAAAGAAACTGGGGCGCAGGGGGTTAATCCTACATCTGTGGGCCCTTCAGCCCATAACTGATAAGATAGGCTCTGCAAAAGAGCTGCATCTTTGGGATGATCTGTTTTTTCTCTTCCAGGATGATGTATGAGCATCTCATGCTGCAACAGAACTTCATCAGTAGCTGTACATTTCTACAGTATGTGTCTGTGCTTTTAGAATACCATAAGTTGGTGACTGAGGTGTCCTGCCAGTCCCCAGCTGCCAGAGAGTGCTTTATCACTCCTCCCAATTCCTTAGCTTGATGCTCAGGATGCAAAGAAAGAGAAACATGAGGAACAGCTTCATCTGACATTAAATACCATTCTGCTTGGTTAGGTGTTAAATCAACTGTTGCAGCCACACACCCAGGAGCCACATACATTTTTTCTGGATGAAATTAACCATGTCCTACCTTCTACTGTTTCATTAAACAAATCTTGGTACCATTCAGTGTGACAACGGTCGTAGAACAGAGTGACATGGGGTGGGTCAGATGGAGAGGTGTAGGGGCAGAGACTTTGAATCCAGGGTTTCCACAGCTGATACACAGAGAAGATGCTGCATGGAGAAGGTGTGGTCAGCAGTCCCCAGTATCTGCATATTCCTCTGCAACTGGCTGTAAAAGATATTGTCCATGCTGAAGCATTTGTCCACATGCTAAAGAGGGACCATCTGGAAAAGTTACCGTTAACCCATCTGTACCACACAGCACTGATGCTCCCAGCTTCACTAATAAGTCTCTGCCCAGCAAATTAACAGGTGTGCTGGGTGAACACACAAAAGGGTGAGTTACACTCTGAGTCCCAGTCTGAACAGGAAGTGGTACAGTCACAGGCAGAATTTGTGCAGCCCCTGAGAAGCCCATCAGAGAAACAGTCTTAGTAGAGAGCAGTGGTGTAGGAGGTTGCTGTGTTATGGTGGAATAAGTAGCTCCAGTGTCCACTAAAAAATTCAGACAGTTCTCTCCCACCTTTGCAGGCAACATGGGGTCTGCTGTGACCACGCTGCCTTGGTCCTCCTCAGGGGTGTCAGTATGGGCCGTAAGACGGGTGTCCACCCATCTGTGGATACTGGCCCTGCTGGGGTGGTAGAGGTGCCATACCTGCATTAGGGGGGACCGTTACTCCCTGCTGTTACCCCCAGGTGGAGCAGGCGCGTGCCCAATGTCCAGACTGACCGCAGTTGTAGCACACATCTCCTAGTGCCCTGCTGGCTCCACCCCTTCCTCTGGGTGCTCCACACCATCTACTACGACCAGCTGACCACCAACATGCCATCCGCCTTCACCACCGGGGCCAGTATACCTGTAATTATAAAATAGACAGGGTGGAGGGGAGGGGAAATCCCCCTCCTGGCCACTGATCAGTCACAGACATTGGGGTGTGTGCTGCAGGAGATGCAGATACAGCCGGAAGAACAGCTTGAGCTGCAGCTAACATTACATTTTCAGTTATATCACTTTTTCTCTTATTTAATTTCTCTTTGGCCTCTTGCAGCTGTAATTTAAGGAGCTGATTCTGTAGCTGCTCTTTCTCCTCTTTTCTTTTTCTCTGCCTCCTGAGCTGTATGTAAATGGTGAATTAAATGTTTTTCCCACTTTGTGAAGTCTGCTCCCTGCAAATCAGGATTATTTTTCATCTTTTGACACATGTCAACAGGAACTCCTTTAATATGGATTTTTAAACAGCTGTCCCATTCTGTCCCGTCACCCTTAGGATTAACTCCTGTGTGTCTCATCCACTTGTCCACTGCAGCACTAATGTGTTCTTTAGGATGCTGATTAGGGTCCCAATCAAATTGAGGGACTGCAACGGGGGCGGATACTGATTTCTTATGGCCTTCATAGGGCTGTCATTACACGTGTCAGGGGTGTGTCATCAGGGTCCTTACAGCAATCAGCATTCTGTTCTATCTCCCTAGCCACCGAGGGACGCACAGATCGTCCCAAAATTGCTCTAAAGTCACCCAAGGCCAGTGTCATGCATCCTGCAATAGGTGGCAACTTATCCACTAACGCCTGTACATCTCCCAATGAAAAAGGGACATATTTTGTCATTCCAACAGATGAGGTTAACAACGGACATTGAAATCTGGATGGACCGCTCTGGCTACGAGTAGTCATGGTGTGTGTTCTTCCAGAATTTTTAAACTGTTTTTCTGTCATCTGTTGAGAAGCTTTCTCATATAAATCATGCACTTTTGATTCCAATAGTGTAACCCCTCTTAAAAGTCTAAGCGTTTATTGTGCTTCTGTCTCTCTTAGGCCCTACTTCAGCTCTTTCGCTTCAACTTTACACTTTATTCCACCAAGTCGCCCTTTCTCATCAGCTTTAATCAACCAACTTTCTTTATCCTTCAGATACCTCTTATATTCTCGGTTCAACCATTTACCTAACGGTTCCCTGTCATCCATTCCTACCCCTCCTTCGACAATCAATCTCTCCTGCCATGTTGAACAACTTGTCTTTTTTTTTTACTCTGTGGCAATACAGTTTGCAATATAATCACCGCTTCTACAGTCACTCACACTCAAGTGCAGCCATTCGCAGCCACTCATTTGTATTCTCTTCTCACTCATATGCATAATAAATCCAGTTAGACAAATACGAAAACACAACAGGATATATAGGTTGCGCGCGCGGAGGGCCGTTAACCCTTCCACTCAGCGGGACTTTTTCAATCTCTCCTGGTCCAACCGCTGTGATGCTAAACCCGGTTTGATACCTAAGAATCAACCCTTCGTTGACTCCCTGGAATTCCTTTTACTTAATCTTATTATTACAGTTTCACCCTTTAAGTATCTCAACTGTCTTCCCTTACCTGTCAATTCAGAGTCTCGGGGTCCTATCCCTGGCCACTCCCCGAGGGACCGAGGCGTCCTCGGTCCCTCGGGGAGGCCCTTCCTAACCCCAGCCTAAATACCCCAGTCCTCGTCAGGACTGAGTTTGGATTGCCAAATCCGGAACTTATTTACTTCAACACCGTCATCATTTAAGTATCTTCGGTGAAAAGTATGTTACAGCCTCAACATTCAAGTATCTCGGCTAAAATTTATCTTGTGTCAATCAACAAATATTTTTACGCAATATATCATTTCTTTACCATAATACAATATTTCAACCAACAAATATTTTACCCAAAACTGATCAAGACTGTAAATTTAAGAGAAAACAGATATCCACAAAACCACCTACACTATTAGCAGGCAAAAGGAGAATAAATATAGATCTCCATACCTTTTGTTTTGGGTCGACCCTGTGGTGTTGTAGAACGACGTCCACCTCGTAGTCAATTAATTATCCTTTAGTTAGTACCAAATCCGGGTCACGGCACCAACTGTTGAGGTAGGAAAACTTTACTGGCCGTCCGTTAACTCTTACATTACTCCTCACCTCTCCCCGACTCTTTTTATTTGGCACCCAAAGGACAATCCTCAGTCAGAGATCAGTTGTACGTTTCCACAAGTTTATTAAAACCAATCTGAATTCAGAGAGGAGACATTACACTTACACGGGTACCTGGAAACTTCTGTGTGTTGTCTCCTTTGGAGGTGCGCCACAATACCTTTATATACCCCTCGCTGCTATGCAGTACACATACACAATCATTCTGTCTGTGGGTGTCTCCCAGCAACAATATAACAGTTCCTTATGTCCAAATAAGGAGTGTTTCTGGTTATTCTCTTCTAGCAAGCTTGTTTTCCCCTATATCTGCAAACAGGTTACACACATAGATAGTTTATATTCTACACTTCGCTCGCTCCAGCTCGGTGTTCTGAGGCAATACCTGACGAGCTGGAGCTGCGTTTAAGGTTTTTTGCTCGCCATATAAAGAGCTTAAGGAAGACCAGCCTCATGTATTCCTCTCCGGAGTTGATGGAGAGAATCAGGCAGGTGGAGAGAGACTATGAGACTGCAGTAAGGCTGGTTTACTGCTGCCCACCTTTGTCCACGCCAGGACTCCAGAGTGCTGCTGCAGAGCAGCCCACGTCAGGTCTCCAGAGCGCTGCTGCAGAGCAGCCCACGTCAGGTCTCCAGAGCGCTGCTCTCCAGAGCGCTGCTGCAGAGCAGCCCACGTCAGGTCTCCAGAGCGCTGCTCTCCAGAGCGCTGCTGCAGAGCAGCCCACGTCAGGTCTCCAAAGCGATGCTGGAGAGCAGCCCACGTCAGGTCTCCAGAGCGCTGCTGTAGAGCAGCCTGACTCCAGGCCAGACACACCACAGCCTGACACACCACAGCCTGACACATCACAGCCTGACATGATGCCTGACCCTAAGTCAGCCTCTGCTCACGCCACTGAGGGTCCGGCCGACACCTCAGCCTCTGCTCATGCCACTGAGGGTCTCGGCGACGCCTCAGCCTCTGAGGGTTCGCCAGGCTCTGTTTCAGCCTCTGAGGGTTCGCCAGGCTCCACGCCTCCGGAGTTCCACAGAGTGTCTGGGAGGTCCTCTACTCTGCTCAGATGGCCTCCTGATCTACCTGCAGTTTCCCGTCGCAGGCCGCCACGGTTTCTACGCTTCTGTCGGCCTCCACGTCTTTGGTGCAGGTCTGGTCGCCCGCCTGAACTCTGTGCCTGCTGGGGACGACCTCATGGTCGCCCGCCTGAACTCTGTGCCTGCTGGGGACGACCTCCTGGTCGCCTGCCTGAACTCTGTTCTTGTTTCTGACCCTGTGTGGGTTGTTTTTTGTTTCCGTTTTGTTCTGTCTGTCAATTAAGTTTATTCGGTTCACCTGCCCAAACTAATTTGTCTCCTAGCTCCACCTGGTTTACTTTCCACAGCCATCAGTATCTACAACGGCTCTTTGAGGAAACCCTCATAATATGAGCTACAACAACATTTAATTTCCCTTTGGGATTAATAAAGTATTTTTGAATTGAATTGAATATACACTCCTGTTCAGTTGTTCTTCGGGGAAACATTTCTCATGCTCATGTCTTGTTCGCAAACCAAGTCTTGTCTTTTTGATCATGCCATGCCTGTCCATTTGTTTTGTTCCTGCCTCCTGGTGAGTGTGAGTTTTCATAATTAAACCTTTTTTCACTTACCATCACGCTGCCTGCTCGTCTGCATACTGGGGTCCAATATCAAGTAAACCGTAACATTGGGATGATTTAGAGTGAAGGTTGTAGCTCTGGTTTTCCTATCTATGAACAAACTCCTAAACCTTGAGGAAGATGTTTACAGAACAGACAAAGTTGCTAATGCTGACAACGGTGGATCCGTCAACAAACTCGACCTTATAGATTAAGAATAGGATGTCATCAAAGTTCATGTACATGTAGAAGTAGACAGACAAATACTTTTGGTAATATAGTGTATTCATTTTATGTTTAACTGGGCCTGAACACTGTTGTATTTCAACAGTGTCTGGCATGTTTCTCTGTTGCACCACAACTGATTTAAATAAACTGGTCTTTAACAGGGTTCTGCTGAACATGATGGCCTGCTGAAGAGGTAATTCAATCGTTTGACTCAGGTGGACCTGGAGCAGGGACTGGTCAAAAACATGCAGGGCAGGAGGCCCAAAGAAACAAGTTTGGAGACCACTGCCACAATAACACGATAAAGTTACATGAAAGGTGAAAAGTAAAGGTAAAACCTGTTGAGGGAGCTTTTTTTAAACTTTTTTTTTATTAACTGTGTCCTGTCTGGCAGAGTGGCACTGTGAATTTGTTGTCTGAGTGCCAAGAAAATGCCCAACAGATTTACTTTCACAATTACAACTAACGCTTTAAAGCTGTGCTTGATATTTATAAAAGCTACTTTATTAGAAACTGCTTTGGGATTATTTCTATTTTTATTTTATGGAATCTGGAATTCTGCTCAGCAGAATGTGTTCTATATCCCTTCTGTCTCCTTTTGCAGTAAAAAACAGATTAATAAACAAACACACAGAGAGTATTTTTTTTTTATCTGCTCATGCTAATTAAATAACAGTTAAGTAATTACTGATAATAGCAACCCATTTCAAAATTCACACCATGCCTGTCAATAATGAATTTCATTGAGGTTTTTAATAGAAAGGAAGATGGTAGGGAAAATAGTGAATTTGACTACTGCCACTGGTACAATTATGGCACATTTTTGGGTTCATAATGGTGTAAAATATAAGAGTAATAAAATAAAAAATTTTAGAATGGTACGACCAAGCTCTTTATAGTAGCTATTACATTAATTCTGATTTACTCCTTTCAAAACTTCTCTTTCTAATTTTCCTTGTTGAATTGTTGCTTGCTTTTACGTAGGATTCTTCCTTCTAGTTTTGGAAACTGTGCAGCTGGACAGCTGCTTTCAGAATGAGAAGAACTCTGATTTGTGCACATTTAGCGCCCACAAATAGCTTTTGAATTTGAAAATTTTTTAAAATAGAGAAATGTATTGAACACAACTATTTTCTACTCCTCATATCTAAATAATGCATCTTTAAATACAGTATAAAAAAAGAAAGAAAAAGACAAAAACTAGCTATATCCTAAAAACGATGCTCATTAGTAGCATTTGTATAGAGTACAAAGTTGAACCACAAATCAATGTCTGTATTTAGACTTAAATGGAAAAAAGAGTAATGGAACGCTTGCAAAGAGCGCCGAGTGGAGTCGAGCCAGTGGGAAAGGGACAGACTCTTCCTTTTCTGGCTAAGATTTTAAAGAAGGTTGTGGTCAGGGTGTTAACGGATGTTCTTGATTAGTACAACTTTATGGACCATTTTCAGTAAGGTTTTTATAAATCCCACCCAACTGAAACAGCTCTTCTTATATAAACAAACTTGACTTGACTTATAGTCTCTAATGGTATTTTGATGCAGGTGAATGTTCTGTACTGCTTATGTTAGACCTGACTTCAGCTTTTAAAATGTTGACCATCCAACCCTGCTAAACAGGCTGAGCTCTTGGACTGGTATTTCAAGTTCCGCTTTAAATTGGTTGTCTTTGTATTTGTCTTATAGATCAACCGTTTTGGCTACATCTATTTATAGATCCCATTTCTTTGCTGTTCAATTTGGTGTTCCACTGGGCTATGTTTTAAGGCCACTGTTGTGATCGCTTTATCTGCTTCCTCTTTGTCCCATTCTTCAGCTTTGAAGGATATTTCCTATTACTGCTATGCAGATGATATCCAGTTGTATATTTATTTTCTTGCAAATGATATTGCGAACTGCCCATTGTATTAAAAAGCCTGGAGCCAATTAAAAGCTGGATGATGGAAAGTTCGTTCGTTCGTCGTCTTCCGCTTATCCAGGACCGGGTCGCGGGGGCAGCAGACTCAGCAGAGACGCCCAGACGTCCCTCTCTCCAGACACCTCCTCCAGCTCCTCCAGGGGGAGCCCAAGGCGTTCCCAGGCCAGCCGAGAGACATAGTCCCTCCAGCGTGTCCTGGGCCGTCCCCTGGGCCTCCTCCCGGTGGGACGTGCCTGGAACACCTCCCGAGGAAGGTGTCCAGGAGGCATCCGGTATAGATGCCCGAGCCACCTCAACTGGCTCCTCTCAATGTGGAGGAGCAGCGGCTCTACTCCGAGCTCCTCCCGGATGGCCGAGCTCCTCACCCTATCTCTAAGGGAGTGCCCGGCCACCCTACGGAGGAAGCTCATTTCAGCCGCTTGTATCCGTGATCTCGTTCTTTCGGTCATGACCCAAAGTTCATGGCCATAGGTGAGGGTAGGAACGTAGACCGACCAGTAAATTGAGAGCTTTGCTTTTCGGCTCAGCTCTCTCTTCACCACAATGGACCGGCACTGCGCCCCCATTACTGTGGCAGCTGCACCGATCCGTCTGTCGATCTCCCGCTCCATTCTTCCCTCACTCGTGAACAAGACCCCAAGATACTTAAACTCCTCCACTTGAGGCAGGAACTCCCCTCCAACCTGAAGAGGACAAGCCACCCTTTTCCGGTCGAGTACCATGGCCTCGGACTTGGAGGAGCTGATCCTCATCCCAGCCGCTTCACACTCGGCTGCGAACCGCCACAGCGCATGCTGTAGGTCTTGGCTAGAGGGGGCCAGCAGGACCACGTCATCTGCAAAAAGAAGAGACGAAATCCACTGGTCCCTCAACCAGACCCCCTCCGGCCCTTGGCTGCGTCCAGAAATCCTGTCCATAAAAGTTATGAACAGGACCGGCGACAAAGGGCAGCCCTGCCGGAGTCCAACATGCACTGGGAACAGGTCCGACTTAGTGCCGGCAATGCGGACCAAACTCCTGCTCCGTTCGTACAGGGACCGGATGGCCCCTAATAAAGGGCCCCCGATTCCATACTCCTGGAGCACCCCCCACAGGGCATCACGAGGGACACAGTCGAATGCCTTCTCCAGGTCCACAAAACACATGTGAACCGGTTGGGCAAACTCCCATGAACCCTCGAGCACCCTGTAGAGGGTATAGAGCTGGTCCAGTGTTCCACGGCTGGGACGAAAACCACACTGTTCCTCCTGAAGCCGAGGTTCGACTATTGGTCGGACTCTCCTCTCCAATACCCTGGCGTAGGCCTTACCAGGGAGGCTGAGGAGTGTGATCCCCCTGTAGTTGGAACACACCCTCCGGTCCCCCTTCTTATAAAGGGGGACCACCACCCCAGTCTGCCAGTCCAGAGGCACTGTCCCCGACCGCCACGCAATGTTGAAGAGGCGTGTCAACCATGACAGCCCTACAACATCCAGACACTTGAGGTACTCAGGGCGGATCTCATCCACCCCCGAAGCCTTGCCACCGCGGAGCTTTTTAACCACCTCGGTGACTTCAGCCTGGGTGATGAAAGAGTCCAACCCCGAGTCCTCAGCCTCTGTTTCCACCACGGAATGCGTGATGGCAGGATTGAGGAGATCCTCGAAGTACTCCTTCCACCGCCCGATAATGTCCTCAGTCGAGGTCAGCAGTCTCCCGCCCCCACTATAAACAGTGTTGGCAAAGCACTGCTTCCCCCTCCTGAGGCGCCGGACGGTTTGCCAGAATCGCTTCGAGGCCAATCGGTAGTCCTTCTCCATGGCCTCACCGAACTCTTCCCAGGCCCGAGTTTTTGCCTCTGCCACAGCCTGGGCCGCAGCACGCTTGGCCTCACGGTACTCGTCAGCCGCCTCAGGAGTCCCACAAGCCAACCACAGCCGATAGGACTCCTTCTTCAGCTTAACAGCATCCCTTACTGCCGGTGTCCACCACCGGGTTCTGGGATTGCCGCCACGACAGGCACCGCAGACCTTACGGCCGCAGCTATGGGCAGCAGCATCGACAATAGATGCAGAGAACATGGTCCACTCGGACTCTATGTCTCCAACATCCCCCGGGATCTGGTCGAAGCTCTCCCGGAGGTGGGAGTTGAATACATCCCTGGCCGAGGGCTCCGCCAGGCGTTCCCAGCAGACCCTCACTATGCGCTTGGGCCTGCCGAGTCTGTCCGGCTTTCTCCTCCTCCAGCGGATCCAACTCACCACCAGGTGATGATCAGTGGACAGCTCAGCCCCTCTCTTCACCCGAGTGTCCAAAACATGCGGCCAAAGGTCTGATGATACGACAACAAAGTCGATCATCGACCTCCTGCCTAGGGTGTCCTGGTGCCAAGTGCACTGATGGACCCCCTTATGTTTGAACATGGTGTTCGTTATGGACAATCCGTGACTAGCACAGAAGTCCAATAACAAAACACCACTTGGATTCAGATCGGGGAGGCCATTCCTCCCGATCACGCCTCTCCAGGTGTCACTGTCGTTCCCCACGTGGGCGTTGAAGTCCCCCAGCAGAATAATGGAGTCCCCGGGAGGGGCACTATCCAGCACCCCTGACAGGGACGCCAAGAAGGCAGGGTACTCTGCACTACCACTCGGCCCGTAGGCTGAAATGATAGTCAGAGGCCTCTCCCCAACCCGAAGGCGCAGGGATGCGACCCTCTCATCCACTGGGGTAAACCCCAACACGAGACGGCTGAGCTGGGGGGCAACAAGCAAACCCACACCAGCCCGCCGCCTCTCCCCGTGGGCCACTCCAGAGTAGAAGAGAGTCCAACCCCTCTCAAGGAGATGGGTTCCAGAGCCCACGCTGTGCGTGGAGGCGAGCCCGACTATTTCTAGTCGATATCTCTCGACCTCCCGCACAAGCTCAGGCTCCTTCCCCCCCAGCGAGGTGACATTCCACGTCCCTAGAGCCAGCCCAAGCATCCGGGGATTGGGCCGTTGAGGTCTCCACCTTCGTCCGCCACCCAATCCTCTTTGCACCGGTCCCTCACGGTTCCCCCTGCAGGTGGTGGGCCCACTGGGGGACGGCCTCGCGTCTCTCGTTCGGGCTTGGCCCCGCCGGGTCCCGCAAGGAGCAACCCGGCCACCAGGCGCTCTCCGACGAGTCCCGACCCCAGGCCTGGCTCCAGTGTGGGACCCCGGCTCCGCCGTACCGGGCGACGTCACGTGCCTCGATATTGTGTTCTTCATGAGGGGTTCTTGAACCATTCTTTGTCTGACCCATCACCTAGAACCTGTTTGCCATGGGAGACCCTACCAGGGGCATTTAGGCCCCAGACAACATAGCCTCTAGGATCATTTGAGCACTCAAACCCCTCCACCACGTTAAGGTGACGGTTCAAGGATGGAAAGTTTTCTTCAATTAAATAAAGAAACATTGTAATAATTTCTGCACCAGAAGAAATAACTGGAAAGACAAAGCAGATCCTTGGGCCTCTAGGGTATGTGGTTGAATCATCTGTTCATGTCAAATCTCTGGTTTGATCCTGTTTCCACCATTTGCAAAGCATTGCCATACTTAGCCTCATTGTTGCTCGTCCTGAGATGGAAACCTTAATTCATGATTTTGTTTCGTCTCGTTTGGATTATTGCAATGGGCTCTACACACTTCGTACCAATACCTCCCTAGACCGGTTGCAGTCTGTACAGAATGCTGGTGCTAGGCTCCTGGCTAGATCTTCAAAATTTTGTAATGTGACTCCACTGCTAATGTAACCTCACTGGCTCATTATCTAGTGCATTACCAGATCCTAGTACTGTCTTGGAGAGCGCTGATTTATTACATCCCTACTCCCCTACTAGGGCCCTGAGGTCCTGTGATCAGGACCAGCTGATTGTCCCCCATTCAAAATTAAAAACTAAAGGAGACAGAACGTTTCCTTTTGTGGCTTCAGAGCTCCCTTCCTCTGACTCTGAGATCAGCAGACTCAGTGGTTTTCTTTAAAGGCAAGCTAAAAACCTATCTTTTTACATCTGTTTTAGTTTAATTTTATTGTTGTTAAATTTAATAAATTGATAAATTGCCAAAATGTCTTGTTTTACTAATTTCAATAATCTAATCCATTAAAAAACACCAGAGTCAACAGCAGAATAAGCTGCATTTGCAGAGAGGATTTGATATTTTTTTCATGGGCACAGCCCAAACACTCAACTCTACTGCTCAATCCCTACAGGTCCTTCTCAAAATATTAGCATATTGTGATAAAGTTCATTATTTTCCATAATGTCATGATAAAAATTTAACATTCATATATTTTAGATTCATTGCACACGAACTGAAATATTTCAGGTCTTTTATTGTCTTAATACGGATGATTTTGGCATACAGCTCATGAAAACCCACAATTCCTATCTCACAAAATTAGCATATTTCATCCGACCAATAAAAGAAAAGTGTTTTTAATACAAAAAACGTCAACCTTCAAATAATCATGTACAGTTATGCACTCAATACTTGGTCGGGAATCCTTTTGCAGAAATGACTGCTTCAATGCAGCGTGGCATGGAGGCAATCAGCCTGTGGCACTGCTGAGGTCTTAAGGAGGCCCAGGATGCTTCGATAGCGGCCTTTAGCTCATCCAGAGTGTTGGGTCTTGAGTCTCTCAACGTTCTCTTCACAATATCCCACAGATTCTCTATGGGGTTCAGGTCAGGAGAGTTGGCAGGCCAATTGAGCACAGTGATACCATGGTCAGTAAACCATTTACCAGTGGTTTTGGCACTGTGAGCAGGTGCCAGGTCGTGCTGAAAAAAGAAATCTTCATCTCCATAAAGCTTTTCAGCAGATGGAAGCATGAAGTGCTCCAAAATCTCCTGATAGCTAGCTGCATTGACCCTGCCCTTGATAAAACACAGTGGACCAACACCAGCAGCTGACACGGCACCCCAGACCATCACTGACTGTGGGTACTTGACACTGGACTTCTGGCATTTTGGCATTTCCTTCTCCCCAGTCTTCCTCCAGACTCTGGCACCTTGATTTCCAAATGACATGCAGAATTTGCTTTCATCTGGAAAAAGTACTTTGGACCACTGAGCAACAGTCCAGTGCTGCTTCTCTGTAGCCCAGGTCAGGCGCTTCTGCCGCTGTTTCTGGTTCAAAAGTGGCTTGACCTGGGGAATGCGGCACCTGTAGCCCATTTCCTGCACACGCCTGTGCACGGTGGCTCTGGATGTTTCTACTCCAGACTCAGTCCACTGCTTCCACAGGTTCTCCAAGGTCTGGAATCGGCCCTTCTCCACAATCTTCCTCAGGGTCCGGTCACCTCTGCTCGTTGTGCAGCGTTTTCTGCCACACTTTTTCCTTCCCACAGACTTCCCACTGAGGTGCCTTGATACAGCACTCTGGGAACAGCCTATTCGTTCAGAAATTTCTTTCTGTGTCTCACCCTCTTGCTTGAGGGTGTCAATAGTGGCCTTCTGGACAGCAGTCAGGTCGGCAGTCTTACCCATGATTGGGGTTTTGAGTGATGAACCAGGCTGGGAGTTTTAAAGGCCTCAGGAATCTTTTGCAGGTGTTTAGAGTTAACTCGTTGATTCAGATGATTAGGTTCATAGCTCGTTTAGAGACCCTTTAATGATATGCTAATTTTGTGAGATAGGAATTTTGGGTTTTCATGAGCTGTATGCCAAAATCATCCGTATTAAGACAATAAAAGACCTGAAATATTTCAGTTAGTGTGCAATGAATCTAAAATATATGAATGTTAAATTTTCATCATGACATTATGGAAAATAATGAACTTTATCACAATATGCTAATATTTTGAGAAGGACCTGTAGATGTCATAATCCTGGTGTGTGTGTGCGTGTGAGTTTGTGTATGAGATCTTTCCTGAACAGAGGATCTCTGCTGTAGGGTGTGGCTCCCTGCTGCAGATTGCACATCTGTCTGCAATCACCTCATCTGGCTGCTGGCGATTTAAGGAGCTGCTGATGAATGACCAGACTTCTCCTGATGATCAGCCTCTTTGGTAGAGTCAAGCCCAAGTATCTCCCTTTCTAAAACTTTTTGAGGGTTTTTGCCTGTTCTGTGAGAAAAGTTAAAAGTTAAGATTTTTCTTCTTACTACCTGAGCTAACTCTTCATGTCCTCTGTTCCTCCCACGTTGGAGCCTTCTTGTTGGTTCCTACACCAACCTTTCTAAGACAGATCTTTATCCAGCCATCATCTGCCTTTCTACTCTGAAAGAATCTCAAGTTTCCATCTGCTACCCTCTAATTGAAACCCATCTAGCAGTACAACCCCTTGTTTTGGCATCTCCTTCTACAAACACCCCTCCAGTATTTCCTTCCTCCATTGACTCAAAGATGTATTCTTGTCCTTACATCCCGCTATCTAACTTCTCTTTTCCACCAGACACAGAAGAACCTTGAATAAGGAAGCCCTGCTGGTCTTTCTACTTTATTATTCATCTAGTAAATAAACTTTTTATCTGATTTATTCTGAGTCCCAAGTTTGATTCTGCAGGTGGGTTAGGGAACTTTCCAGAAACATGACAATAGAGCATCTAAGCAGGTATTAAACATACATTTTGTGAAACCCACATTTTTTTAACAAACCAGTTTCTCTATTGCCCTGAAATTACATTCTACTCCTAAATATTGTGTTTTCATTAGCTGTAAGCCGAAAATCATATTAACAAATATAAAGGCTGTGTGGAATTAATCCATATGTGTTTTGCTTAGTAAGCTGAGATACTGAAATGAAGGAACTTTTCAACAATATTCTAAGTTATTGAATGTGACCAAAAAGCAATGTTAAAAAAAATCTAACACAAATTTCCTTACTTTTGGGCAAAGTTTATGAAAATATGTGAACACTTTAAACATAAAACGTTTTGTCCATTAATATTTCTGAACACTAAAACTACAATAAGACCTCAACCTGTTCTTTGGTGCTTGGACCTCAGTATTTTGGATCTCGGTATTCAGCTTTACCTCCTGGCTGATTGGCAATCAGCAGGATGAACGCACCCAAACTTCCACAGTATTCATACAGCTAATTAAAACAGTTCAACATAAAACACTTCAACAAATATTTCATGCAACAAGTTAATAACTGGATTAACTAATGGTGATCCTAATTCACTAACTATGCCTCACCCTGTCCAGACCTCTAAATACACCTATCCAATTTAATATAAAGAGAACAAAATTACCTTGATGTCGATTTCTTCTTTTCACCGGCTCGACGATGGGTCATAGGTCTGAAGAAAATACATGGGGGACCAGAGTGTCACGCATCCATGATCAACTCAAAACGGTCAACTTCTCCTCTGTCCAAAACGGGGAAAATATGAGGAACCGTTGCAGTCAGAAAAACAAGGAGGAAACTCGTCTCCTTGGAAACACATGGGTTTCACATGTGCCTGGGTCACGTCTGATGGTCTTCGATCAAGATATGGACCTTCTGATCTTGTATCAGACAGATTTCCAGCTTTCAAATTCCTCCGGGAATGGCCAGTGTGGAGGAAAAGTAAACCCGCCCGTGAGCTTCTATTTCTCTAGAGAGTTGCCTCTGAACGTAGTATTGTGACACTACGACTGTAAATGGCGGTTAAACGTTTGTTTCCTATGCTTTTTATAAGCTCTGATGACGTCGGTACTGCGGTGTACAGTCATTTTTCTGACCAAAATGGATGTTCCTGACCCAACATTAGGAATGGGTAAATATTTGCAAACATTTTTAACAAAGATTTCAAAACAAAAATTTTGAAAATGAACATTATTTCACTTAAAACAGAAAAACAACAATTGTTCCAGTCATAATAATGAATTAATCTATTTAGTGTGTTTGGATTTTTATTGACAGTTATTCAAAAACATGGAATAAACAGTGACAAAATTTAGAAACAGTTTTGCACTCGGCTGGTTCTCTTGCAGCTGTAGCTTTAAAATAGTGTCTTTGTTAAAAGCAAGGTAAAACTTAGGTAGACTTCTTTAAGCCACCTAAGAGGCAGTGCACTGCAACAAATGGGAGCCTGGCACTGCTGCAATACACAGTGCTCCATACAGTCAGAGAAAGTTCAGGAAACACTTTCTCTTGCATATCAATAAAGAGATTTTAAACTGCAGGGATGATATGAGAGAATTTATAATGGTTATGAAACTGGACACAGATTGATAAACGTAACCATCTCACGTCTAGTGCTAAAATTGATGATATGGTAAAAGGACCCGTAAAAATGCAGTTCAGTACAATGACAGGGGACATTAGACTATTGAAGAGCAGAATTAAAAATGCTTGTGTCAGTTCCAGGTGTATGTTTTCATGTCAACAGCTTAGAGTGAAGCTGTCCTCCAACAGAATAACACCATGGGTCATTTGTTCGGGCCATCACTCATTCTCATATCACGGGGCTTCCAGATTTCTCCCTTAATGCTCAAGATGGAACCTTTCCAATCTTTCCTTTGCTCAGACAATAGCTGCTGCTATCCATGCTGAGCACAGGCTTTACTTTCTATGCATGTGGGGGGTCCTGCATATCTTTACACTCCCCCTCCCTCTGTACACTGTATTTCTCAGATCTTCACATTCCATCAGCAGTGAGACCTGGGACGTCAGCGCTCACACATTCTGACATTAAGGCATCGAGGGGTGTAATTCCAATTTGTTTCAAAGGAACTATTAATTTGCCCATTTCAAGGCCAGGCAGGAGGGAAACCCTGTCAGACTGCTGAACCATGAAAGACATTATCTCAAGGCTTCAGATTTTGGTGAAAAGACATGTGGGATTGATGACGGGAGGCGTCAGTGCCTGCAGACATTTGAGCTGGGCTCCCTGTGGTCGAGCTCTCAGCATGCCATCTAAGAACGATGTCATTAGGCACATTATAACACCAATGGGCACATTAATGACAAAGTGGTCCGCTCTGCCACCCATTGCCCCGCCAAACTCCTATTTACACCCACAGAATACTAAACAGCTCCTCATGATGAGCCTACTCAGAGCACGGAGCAGTGCTTAACATCCAGCTCTCACATCAACAAAGGATAAAACTGCTGACTTTGTGTCTTTAACACATGTACTTCTGAAGATGGTGGATGTCTATAACATCAAAACATTTTATCTTAATCAAATGAGATAGGGAAGGGTTTCTCAAAGAAACAATATCACCAATTTGATCCATTCTCATTTGCAGTATCTTATTGTTCTGTGTTCTAATTATTTTTACATTAATATCATTGATTGTTTTTAACTCTGGTTTTCTCTAGATGGAAGGAAAGTTGTATCAGTAGTGCAGGGTAGGTAATAAGAGTAGTTATTGTTACTAACTTATTATTGTGTCACTGCACACTGTTTTCCACCAAAATTACACCATAAGTCATGTGTCCGTGCACATTTTATATCCTTGGATATCATTCTAAAAATATGCAAGCTATAGTGTTTGTTAGCAGAAGTTGCTTCTCCGAAGAAAAAATGAAAAAGGATGTTTTCAAAGTTGTCCAAGTCATGATCATTACCCGTGGCTAATAGGGTAGTTTTCGGATCGAAACCTTCTCAAGTAGTTTTACTGTATATACCAAGCTTGCAAACTGTTAGCTAACTTTAACCAAGTTGTTCTGATGATAAAAGTGAAGACAGAACAGGTGAAACATCACCAGGAAAAAGGTTTTTCTTCTCTTATTTCTCACACTTAAATATGTCAGACAATCAAACAAATAATATGTCACAACAATATTCTAAAGAAATACAAAAAGCAGTTTATATCATCATGTTTATCAATGTGTTACATCACCTTTCTTCTCTTTGTCTCTTTGTCCAAAAGAGTCACTTCCAGGACTCTCTTGGACACCTTGCTCATTAATAAACACCTGAACTTTAAATTAAATGTACTTAAAAATGATCAAAAATGTTTTGCTTGCAGACTGTGTAATAAAAAGGAAAAATATATCTTTGGCAAGTATATATGGGTCACACTACAATGACCCGCTGTTCTTGATATTGAAAGTGCACACAACTGGGGGTCAATGTATTGGGCGTGAAGATTTTAATCTGCTCTTTAATCCCCTTTTTGATATATCATCACCCAAAACAGCTTCTTTATCAAAGGCAGCAGGACATGGGCATTAGTAATGTGTGGCGAAATCTTCCAGAAGGATTTTGTTTTCCTTTCACCGACACATAATACACACTCTAGAATTGACATGTTCCTGGTACAACTAGTTATGATGACAGCCTGTACCTATAGGGAGTTTTTCCTCTCCACTGTCGCTACATGCATGCTCAGTATGAAGGATTGCTGCAAAGTCAATGCAAGCGACTATCCACTGTCTCTACATGCTCATTCAGGAGGAGTGAATGCTGCAAGTCACTGACTCGATGCAATCTGTTGGGTTTTCTTAGATAGAAAAACGTTTGACCAGTTTGAATAATAAACTGAATCTGACTGCACTGTTCAATGGTTAGGATTAATTGGAATGTGTGTACCTGACTTGAAATCTGCATGATTCCATTTAATTGACTTTATTAAGACCCCTGAGACGACATGTGTTGTGAATTGGCGCTATATAAATAAAACTGATTTGAATTGGATCGAATCGAATCGAATTGAATTTAGCAGCTACCTTTTCGGATCACATTCCTATCAAACTCAACAGCTCACAACGCACAGGTGGAGTTTTAAAAGTAACATGTTAAGACTATGAATTTATTTCATATATGACCACTAATATTGAAATATTTCTCATCATAACATGCAGATATCTGGGAAGCTCTCAAAGCCCATATGAGAGGTTTTATCAATCAGTGTCTATAAGGTAAACACTAACTAAACTGGAAAACCACATTAAAAAGCTGCAACAGAATTATATTGCCAACAAAAACAAGGAACATCTTTACACACAAATAAAGAAATAATTGATGTACGAACAAAGAGGAAGCAGCTATGGCCAGGACTAGGTATCACTATTATGAATTTGGGAACAAAACAAGTCAAATCTGGGCTTGGCAAATTAGAAAAGAAACTGCTAAAAAAATATCTATACACTCAGTAGTAACAGAAGACAGCAGTCTAGTCAACAATTCAATGTCCATAAATGCAAAATTCAAACAGTTTTACCATGTCCGAGCTACCGCACCCTTATTTCAAACCTTTCTATAAAACTGGGCAGGATGGTGACAATGTTGGAGCAAGGAGGTTCATGTTAGGTATGACTCCTTCCAAATGACAAGATGGGGATAAAGAACTCTGTGATGCAGATATGTTAGAAATGGAGGTACTTCAAGCTGTTAACTCTCTACAGAAAAAGAAGCCTCCCCGCCCCGACAGCTTCCCTGTTGAGTACAAAGCCTTTTAAAAAAAATTACTAATCCCCCTCACAAACATGATTAAAGAATCTCTTGAAAATAAAAACAATACCAGATTCATTGAAAAATGCAACAGTTCTTCTGCTTCCAAAGCCTGAGAAAGACAAAAAGAAATGTTACTCATACAGACCCCTCCGCCTCTTAAATGCAGATTATAAGATACTTTCCAACTGCACTTAGACCAAAGATCCTAGTACCAAAGTTGGTGTTTCAGAATTATATTTAAAATTATATCAGTTCGTATTATGTATGTGTATAACTATGTGAAAAAAGAAAAGTAGCTAATTATTTAAAACGCAAGTGAAGGAAGTTACGCCCATTGGTGACATGGTCATCCAGTCAGGTTTACAAAAAAGGATACACCCATAAGCAAAAGACACCCCATGGTGACATGCTCAGCTCCTCCAGTTATTTTCAATTCAATTCAATTCAATTTATATAGCGCCAATTCACAACACATGTCGTCTCAAGGCACTTCACAACAGTCAGGTACATACATTCCAATTAATCGTAATCATTGAACAGTGCAGTCAGATTCAGTTATTTATTCAAATTGGATAAAAAGTTTTTCTATCTAAGAAAACCCAGCAGGTTGAATCGAGTCAGAGACTTGTAGCATTCCCTCCTCCTGGATGAGCATGTAGAGACATTGGAGAGGAAAAACTCCCTTTAACAGGAAGAAACCTCCAGCAGAACCAGGCTCAGTGTGAGCGGCCATCTGCCACGACCGACTGGGGGTTTGAGAGAACAGAGCAGAGACACAAAGAGAACAAAGAAGCACTGAACCAGGAGTACTTTCTATGGGAATGAAAAGTAAATATTAGTGGATGTAGCTCCTTTAGTCATTTCACCTAGAAAGAACGAATAGATAAACTATGAGCCAGTTTTCAAGGTTAGAGTCTGAAAAAGAGCACATAGAGTTAGTCACAGTAAAAGCTCAATCAGTAGCTATCTAGGAGAGAAATAAGGTTAAACACTAAAAGACAGGGCTATGTGGATCATCGATAGAGGGTGAGCATTAAGTTGTTGCCAGCAGAAGCTCGGACGATTCCCCTCTCCAGAAAGGTGTCACAGGTAGACACAGAGTCAGGCCAGGTGTAGCTTCTAGGAAGAGAAAAGAGAGAGAACAAAGTTAAAAGCTGAAATAACAGCAAATAATGCAAAATTGGAGAGTAGTGTGAGAATGTAGTGAAGAGGGTGAAAGTGGTCATTATGTCCTCCAGCAGCCTAAGCCTATAGCAGCATAACTACAGAGATAGCTCAGGATAACCTAAGCCACTCTAACTATAAGCTTTATAAAAAAGGAATGTTTTAAGCCTAGCCTTAAAAGTAGACAGTTTGTCCATCTAGAGCCCACTCATGGCCATTGTTATACTAAAAACAACAACCTCTCTCTGTCAGATTGATTATAACCATTGGAAAAGAGAGGGGGTCATACAGGTAGCAGAAATGGAGGGTGTGTTTGCACCTCAACCATAACTGAGCCGGTTTAGGCTAAACCTGACTCCCCTTTACTCCATCCAACAGGGAGGGAAGAAGATGAAGGTAACAAATAAGGAAGATAGCTCAGTTATATGTTTGCTTCACTTAGGTTAAGCCTTCCTTTAACTTGAGCTGATTCTGGTTCCCTGATCCATGTTCTGACTACAGAGTTAAATGGAACAATTAGCTCCTTAGTTCATATTAGAATTTTTTGAAATGTTCACCACTTGACTTTTAAATAGTTTCTGATAAAGCACAAAGTAACATCCAACATCCTAAAACCTCTCATTTTTTGGGTGCTGGTGCTTGCTAGTTTTACATCATAATTAGTTAGTTTATATCTAAACTCAAGGACAATCAGCGGTAGTTGTTCCACAGCTTTAGAATCATGGCAAGATTCTCTACAAAAAGTTTATGACAGCAAATGTCAATAAACTGAGGCTTAGTAACAATGTCACAAAATGAAGACAAGCTATTTCTGTTTTTTTCATTTATCCTTCATCTGAGGCCACAGGTACTTTAGCTTGAGACCTGGCAAGAGTGATGCTAGTTGTTTTGTCCCTAACTGTATAAATCTGAGGACTGAAAGAACGTGTACCTATTTTAGCTAAATTGTAAGTCACGTATTTAAAAAATAGGCTGCACACTGCATTTATTCGAGAAACGTTTTCCTGTTTGTAAGTTACCAGTAATGTATGATCCCCATTGGAGAGAGAGAAAGAAAAAAGAAAATTTATTTTCCATTTTAACAGGCTGCTAAAAGTATGCGGCATGAGGTAGTGCATACTCATTGGAAAGGTCACCAGTCCATCACAGTGAGAGACACAAAAGATATACAAAAGGTTCTCAGTATTATTAAAATAATAATAATAACTGTACAAATGCTTACAAATACTAAACGTGGGCCCACCACATGCAGGGGGAACCGTGAGGGACCGGTGCAAAGAGGATTGGGTGGCGGACGAAGGTGGAGACTTCAGTGGCCCGATCCCCGGATGCTTAGGCTGGCTCTAGGGACGTGGAATGTCACCTCGCTGGGGGGGGAAGGAGCCTGAGCTTGTGCGGGAGGTCGAGAGATATCGACTAGAAATAGTTGGGCTCACCTCCACGCACAGCGTGGGCTCTGGAACCCATCTCCTTGAGAGCGGTTGGACTCTCTTCTACTCTGGAGTGGCCCACGGGGAGAGGCGACGGGCTGATGTGGGTTTGCTTGTTGCCCCCCAGCTCAGCCGTCTCGTGTTGGGGTTTACCCCAGTGGATGAGAGGGTCGTATCCCTGCACCTTCGGGTTGGGGAGAGGTCTCTGACTATCATTTCAGCCTACGAGCCGAGTGGTAGTGCAGAGTACCTGGCCTTCTTGGCGTCCCTGTCGGGGGTGCTGGATAGTGCCCCTCCCTGGGACTCCATTATTCTGCTGGGGATTGTCCATAACGAACACCATGTTCAAACATAAGGGTGTCCATCAGTGCACTTGGCTCCAGGACACCCTAGGCAGGAGGTCAATGATCGACTTTGTTTTTGTATCATCAGACATTCGGCCGCATGTTTTGGACACTCGGGTGAAGAGAGGGGCTGAGCTGTCCACTGATCACCACCTGGTGGTGAGTTGGATCCGCTGGAGGAGGAGAAAGCCGGACAGACTTGGCAGGCCCAAGCGCATAGTGAGGGTCTGCTGGGAACGCCTGGCGGAGCCCTCGGCCAGGGATGTATTCAACTCCCACCTCCGGGAGAGCTTCGACCAGATCCCGGGGGATGTTGGAGACATAGAGTCCGAGTTCTCCGCATCTATTGTTGATGCTGCTGCCCGTAGTTGCGGCCGTAAGGTCTGCGGTGCCTGTCGCGGTGGCAATCCCAGAACCCGGTGGTGGACACCGGCAGTAAGGGATGCTGTCAAGCTGAAGAAGGAGTCCTATCGGCTGTGGTTGGCTTGTGGGACTCCTGAGGCGGCTGATGGGTACCGTGAGGCCAAGCGTGCTGCGGCCCGGGCTGTGGCAGAGGCAAAAACTTGGGCCTGGGAGGAGTTCGGTGAGGCCATGGAGAAGGACTACCGGTTGGCCTCGAAGTGATTCTGGCAAACCGTCCGGCGCCTCAGGAGGGGGAAGCAGTGCTTCGTCAACACTGTTTATAGTGGGGGCGGGAGACTGCTGACTTCGACTGAGGACATTATCGGGCGGTGGAAGGAGTACTTCGAGGATCTCCTCAATCCTGCCATCACGCATTCCGTGGTGGAAACAGAGGCTGGGGACTCGGGGTTGGACTCTTTCCTCACCCAGGCTGAAGTCACCGGGGTGGTTAAAAAGCTCCGCGGTGGCAAGGCTTCGGGGGTGGATGAGATCCGCCCTGAGTACCTCAAGTCTCTGGATGTTGTAGGGCTGTCATGGTTGACACGCCTCTTCAACATTGCGTGGCGGTCGGGGACATTGCCTCTGGACTGGCAGACTGGGGTGGTGGTCGGAGGGTGTGTTCCAACTACAGGGGGATCACACTCCTCAGCCTCCCTGGTAAGGCCTATGCCAGGGTATTGGAGAGGAGAGTCCGACCGATAGTCGAATCTTGGCTTCAGGAGGAACAGTGTGGTTTTTGTCCCGGCCGTGGAACACTGGACCATCTCTATACCCTCTACAGGGTGTTCGAGGGTTCATGGGAGTTTGCCCAACCGGTTCACATGTGTTTTGTGGACCTGGAGAAGGCATTCGACTGTGTCCCTCGTGATGCCCTGTGGGGGGTGCTCCAGGAGTATGGAATCGGGGGCACTTTATTAGGGGCCATCCGGTCCCTGTACGAGCGGAGCAGGAGTTTGGTCCGCATTGCCGGCACTAAGTCGGACCTGTTCCCGGTGCATGTTGGACTCCGGCAGGGCTGCCCTTTGTCACCGGTCCTGTTCATAACTTTTATGGACAGGATTTCTAGACGCAGCCAAGGGCCGGAGGGGGTCTGGTTTGGGGACCAGTGAATTTCGTCTCTTCTTTTTGCGGATGACGTGGTCCTGCTGGCCCCCTCTAGCCAAGACCTACAGCATGCGCTGTGGCGGTTCGCAGCCAAGTGTGAAGTGGCTGGGATGAGGATCAGCTCCTCCAAGTCCGAGGCCATGGTACTCGACCGGAAAAGGGTGGCTTGTCCTCTTCAGGTTGGAGGGGAGTTCCTGCCTCAAGTGGAGGAGTTTAAGTATCTCGGGGTCTTGTTCACGAGTGAGGGAAGAATGGAGCGGGAGATCGACAGACGAATCGGTGCGGCTGCCACAGTAATGGGGGCGCTGTGCCGGTCCGCTGTGGTGAAGAGAGAGCTGAGCCGAAAAGCAAAGCTCTCAATTTACCGCTCGGTCTACGTTCCTACCCTCACCTATGGCCATGAACGTTGGGTCATGACCGAAAGAACGAGATCCCGGATACAAGCGGCTGAAATGAGCTTCCTCTGTAGGGTGGCCGGGCACTTTCTTAGAGATAGGGTGAGGAGCTCGGCCGTCCGGGAGGGGCTCGGAGTAGAGCCGCTGCTTCTCCACATCGAGAGGAGCCAGTTGAGGTGGCTCAGGCATCTATACCGGATGCCTCCTGGACGCCTTCCTCGGGAGTTGTTCCAGGCACGTTCCACCAGGAGGAGGCCCAGGGGACGGCCCAGGACACGCTGGAGGGACTATGTCTCTCGGCTGGCCTGGGAACGCCTTGGGCTCCCCCTGGAGAAACTGGAGGAGGTGTCTGGAGAGAGGGACGTCTGGGCGTCTCTGCTGAGTCTGCTGCCCCCGCGACCCGGTCCCGGATAAGCGGAAGACGACAAGTACAAGACGAGAACGAGTACGAGTACTAAACGTATTTGCAAGCATTAATGTAGATCAGTACAAAGAAACTTTGAAATGCTGCAGACTCTGGAAGGTCCTTATGTGCAATGCTGGAGATGAAAACACCTCTGTTGTAAGCAGATTTATGAAGTAATGCTGTGGGGTTTCAGGCTGATGTGGACCCCTGTCTCCACAGGAGCCAATCAGGAAGTCTATTTTTAGAAGCTGCTAAAGCAGCCGTTTGGGCAGCAGATGGTAACTTGGGAGGAGTGGGGGGCAATTTACAGTAAACAGATTTTTTATCTTTGGCAGGTCATGGCGAGAGCTACAACAGTCTGGCAAGTTAATAAGAGCATTCGAACAAACTGATAGGACAAGACGTAAGTGAGATAAAGTAATCCCAGCATGGCTCTGAACAAGCCCTGAAGCAACCAACTATTTAAGTCTAGAGAGATGTGGGTCTTCTGATTTATAGAACAAACTGAAAAACTCTCTAAAGTGTTCGGTTAACAAAGAGCAAAGAAAAAAGGCAGGCAGTAAGCAAACTGCTGAAGGACAACTAAAATACTGAGAGTGCAAACAGATTGATATCCATGAGACATTTGTTTTGATCTGCAAAATATGATTTATAAATGCCAGCTTCAGTCTTACAGCGGTGCTCTGGAGTAAATATTGGACATGATTTTAAGCAGAAAATCTATTTTAAGGCCATGACACACCATCCTGCTAGTGTCAGGATATTTCACAGTTTTCAGTTTTTCCAGTACAATATTTTATTCATGTTGATGCTGAATTAAGATTTTATTTGAAATATAAATTAAAAACCTTAATAAATCACTGTGTCATGCCTAAAGGCTTCCACAGAGTCAGGCATACTCTGTGTGTCCTGTGAGCAGTATACATTTCCAACAATTCTCATGACAAATTCCTACATTTCCCAAAATTACTGCCATGGCGTCATCGGACAAGAAGGAAGAGCAAATTTGCCTTGTAGCTTTGGAAAAAGAAAAGAAGGTGGAATATAAGGCCCTTTAACGAGACTAGGGGTGAATAAGTGGAAGACACCTGTCAGTGCAGTGACACTGTGGGCCCTTGCCACTGGTTGCTTGGAGCAGTGTGTCACATATAAAACAGTTCCACCTTAGGTATAATATTAATATTTTAATAACATATACTTTATTGATCTCATGATGAAGAAATTGTCCTCTGCAGTTAACCCGTCCATCAGGCAGCAGTGGGGTTCCATTGTGCGGTGCCCGGGAGAATTCAGGGGATAGCTCAGAAAGTGGCAGGCTGTAGGATTCGAACCAGGAAACTTGTTGCCTCTCTGGGATGCAATGCCCTACTCTCTAACAACTTGGCCACCACTACCTTCTTTTATAAAACATGTCCTGTCTAGCAGAGTAGCACACAGAATTGTTGTCTGAGTGCCAAGAAGTGCCAAGTGCCAAGAAGAAGCCCATTATAGTTAATGCTAATTAGAAACTGCTTTGGGATCCTTTCAATTGCAATGGACAAAAATGAAAAGGAAAAAAAGAAGATGCAAAGAGAGAGTGGTTGGGCATAAAGGAATAAAGGAGAGATGGAGAAAAGAATAGACAGAAAGAAAGATGAAGAGAATACAAGATACTAGAAGACTGCTTCTACACCTGCAGAAACATATGTAACAACAGCAATGTTACCAAAAATTGCACAGTACTAATGAATGCAATAGGCATTTGGTGGTAACTGTGGCTCAATATAGAACATCTGTTTATCTGTTCAATTCAATTTAATTCAATTCAATTCAGTTTATTTATATAGCGCCAACTCACAACACATCTCATCTCAAGGCACTTCACAAAAGTCAGGTACATACACTCCAATTAATCCAAACCATGGAACAGTGCAGTCAGATTCAGGAATTTATTCAAATTGGATAAAAGGTTTTTCTATCTAAGGAAACCCAGCAGATTGTATCAAGTCAGAGACTTGAAGCATTCATTCCTCCCGGATGAGCATGTAGAGACAGTGGACAGTCACTGGTGCTGACTTTGCAGTAATCCCTCATACTGAGCATGCATGTAGCGAGAGTGGAGAGGAAAAACTCCATTTTAACAGGAAGAAACCTCCAGCAGAACCAGGCTCAGTGTGAGCGGCCATCTGCCATGACCGACTGGGGGTTTGAGAGGACAGAGCAGAGACACAAAAAGAAGACCGAAGCACTATGGGAAGGAAAAAGTAAATGTTAGTGGATGTAGCTCCTTTAGTTGTTTCACCTAGACAGAAAGAACAGATACACTCTGACCCAGTTTTCAAGGTTAGAGTCTGAAAGAGAGCACATACAGTTTGTTACAGTTAAGCTCAGTCAGTAGCTATATTTAGGAGAGAGAAAGGGTTAATCACTGAAAGACAGGGCCATGTGGATTATCTGTAGAAGGTGAGCATTAGGTTGTTGCCAGCAGAAGTTTGGACGATGCCCCTCTCCAGAAAGGTATCACAGGTAGACACAGTGTCAGGCCAGGTGTAGCTTCTAGGAAGAGAAAAGAGAGAGAACATGAAGTTAAAAACTGAAATAACAGCAAATAATGCAGAATTGGAGACTAGTGTGAGAATGTAATGAAGAGGGTAAAAGTGGTCATTATGTCCTCCATCAGCCTAAGCCTATAGCAGCATAACTACAGAGATAGTTTCAGTTTATTTATTTATGTAGCGGTTATTAACAACAATGTCGTCTCAAGGCACCCCACAAAGGGTCCGGAACCGAGCGGGGCCGCCGGGGAGGCCAGACCAAACCACCGAGTGCCAGAGCCCGGCCACCCCAGAACGGGCCATGTGTAGGGGCACTAAGTAAAATAATAAACTGATAAAGTTTGTCCATCTAGAGCCCACTGATGGCCATTGTTATACTAAAAACCACAACAATTGAGATACCTCTCTCTGTCAGACTGAATATAACCATTGGAAAAGAGAAGGGGTCACACAGGTAGCAGAAATGGAGGGTGTGTATGCACCTCAACCATAACTGACTCCCTCTTACTCCATCTAACAGGGAGGGAGGAAGGCAGAGGTAAAAAATAAGGAAGATAGCTCAGGATAACCTAAGCCACTCTAACTACAAGCTTTATTAAAAAGGAAAGTTTTAAGCCCAGCCTTAAAGGTAGACAGGATGTCTGCCTCACGGACTAAAATTGGGAGCTGGTTCCACAGGAGAGGAGCCTGATAACTAAAGGATCTGCCTCCCATTCTACTTCTAGAGACTCAGGAACCACCAGTAAACCTGCAGTCTGAGAACGAAGTGCTCTGTTAGGAACGTATGGAACAATCAGATCTCTGATGTATTATGGAGCTAGATCATTAAGGGCTTTATATGTGAGGAGGAGAATTTTAAATTCTATTCTGGATTTAACAGGGAGCCAATGAAGGGAAGCTAAAATAGGGGAAATATGATATCTCTTAATTTTCATCAGAACTCTTGCTGCAGCATTTGGATCAGCTGAAGGCTTTTAACTGCATTTTGTGGACATCCTGATAGTAAAAAATTACAATAGTCCAGCCTTGAAGTAACAAATGCATGGACTAGTTTTTCAGTGTCACTCCTGGACAGGATATTTCTAATTTTGGCAATGTTCTGGAGGTGAAAGAAGTAAATCTTAGAAAACCGTTTAATATTGGATTTAAATGACATGTCCTGGTCAAAAGTAGCACCAAGGTTTTTTACTTTATTACCGGAGGTCAATTTAATGCCATCCAGGTTAAGTGATTGATTGAGCAGTTTCTTTTTTAAAGACTCCGGTCCAAAGATGACAACTTCTGTCTTGTCTGAATTTAGAAACAGAAAATTTAAAGTCATCCAAGTTTTATGTCTTCAAGACTTGCTTGTAGTCTATCTAACTGGTTGGGTTCATCAGGATTTATGGATAAGTAAAGGTGAGTATCATCAGCGTAACAGTGAAAATTGATCCTATGCTGCCTGATAATTTGACCTATTGGAAGCGTATATATAGTAAAGAGAATTGGCCCAAGGACTGAACCCTGTGGTACTCCACAATTAGCCCTGGAGTTTAAAGATTATTTATCATTTACATGAACAAACTGGAATCTGTCAGACAGATAAGATTTAAACCAGCCTAGCACTGTTCCCCTGATCCGTACAGAATATTCCAGCCTTTCTAAGAGAATATTATGATTGACTGTATCAAATGCAGCACTGAGATCTAAGAGGACAAGTACAGACACAAGTCCATTATCTTAGACCATAAGAATATCATTAGTGACTCTCAGCAGAGCTGTTTCAGTGCTATGATGAGCTCTGAAGCCTGATTGAAACTCTTCAAACAGGTCATTGCTGTGTAAATGCTCACACATTTGATTAGCAACTATTTTCTCAAGAATTTTAGATAAGAATGGAAGATTGGATATAGGTCGTTAATTTATTAAGTCATCTCGATCAAGAGAAGGTTTCTTAAGTAAAGGTTTAATCACAGCTACCTTAAAAGCCTGTGGTACATATCCATTTACTAAGGATAGATTAATCATATCTAAAATGGGGCTGGGAATCAGAGGGAACACTTCCTTAAATAATTTGGTTGGGATGGGGTCTAACATACAAGTTGAAGGTTTTGATGAAGCTAATATTTCTGATAACTCAGGAAGCTCCACAGGATCAAAACAGTCCAAACAAATCAGGTTCTGCAGTTATTTCCAATGTTGTCTCACAGCAAATCTGAAATCGCAAATTTAACACCCTCAGAGTTAAAATTAACACTTTCCCAGGGTTTATATGGGAACCACTGGCAAAGTGTTAAATTAACACTTTTTATTTAGTTGAAATTATTAACACTAGGCAGTGTTGCCTAACAAACTCGTAAAGTGTTAAATATTAACACTACAGGATGACTTACAATTATTAACACTGTGACAGTGTTGTCTAATAAACTCTTACAGTGTAAAACATTAACACAGCAGTGGATAACAAGAACACCAAGTTGGTGTTCAACATTCCCCTATTATACATTCATGGAGTTAACTGGTCAACACTGCACCAGTAATCATTTAACACTTAGTGGTGTTAAATATACACTTAAGTAGTGTATACTTATACTGACAGAGGGTACATGGTACACAGGGATTAACAATAATCACTCCTAAAAGTACTAAAAGCAATTAACAATATTTTATTAGTTCTGTAGTTTGCCCTAAACAATGCAGCTGTCTGGCACAACATACAAAAATGAGTCTGAACCATAAGACTTTTGGATATCAAAGGGCTTAAAGTGTCTCAAATCTCCAAGTGTAACAACTGAAACATTATGCACATTGTCAATAACATGAAAAGCATGAAAATGCTCTACAAATACAGTCTCCATTTCTAAAACCAAAAAAACGACTTCATTTCTCAGAAAAATGCAAATAATCTTCATGAACACTGGCATATCATTGACAACATTAGTGCAAACAAGAAGACCGGTGTGATATTCAACACCATTGTGTCTAACCCAAGTTGTCTTGTGTATGTCACTTGACATATCAATCTGAAAATGCTCTGAAATCAAATCACCATTTTCAACATCAGTCAGTGTTTTTGATTTGACAGGCCCAGACTCAATACCTTTGGCAGACAATGATTCCCAATGATAGGCAACAGCTATTTGGTGTTTCTTTGCAAGGGACTTGGTTATGTTCTTAAAGTTTTTTAAGCTGGACTTAAAGTATTTATGTTTTGCCCCGTACCTCATACTCCAAATATGTACTAAAGGACCAATTTGGCGTATACATTCAGGGTAATGGATCATGAAGTGGTGCTTTGGGATCAAATTATTTTGAGGATACAAATCAGTGAATAATTTATGGTGCTCTTCAATAAGATGTTTCAAAAATACAGTCATACTTTCTGTAATACATGGGGAAAACAGAATGTTAACAATATGTAACAACAGTAACAACAAATGCCAGTGTGTATCAGCTTCTGGTACAACATCTCCAAATATTAGCAGCAGGTTACGAATAAAGCATAATGTTTGACCCAATACCATTGCTAGTGCAAAACATGTTTATATGTGTTGGACGATTCTTTTTAACCATGAATCCATAGTTGAATGCATTTACACGTTGGAGTATGTTTTCATTAGAAATAAAATTCTGTTTCAAATATTCAAACAGCAACTTAATCTCATACTGTGCTACTCCTTCTAAGATATCGTGCATTATATCAAACACAAAGTTATCAGATACATTGAAATATTTCAAGGAATTGAGTACACTATTATGTTTGATTCCAAAACAAGAATTTTCCCTTGGATTCTCGACAAGATAACTGTAATGATTCTCATTGGTTAATTTAGTGCGCAACACCACACGTCGATCACTTTCACTAAACACTGTTTGAGCTGTAGCTCTATCAATAAGACACATTCTACAGTAGTAGTTGGCAGTGAAATATTCCACATAACCAAGAATTGAGTTCAGACCTAAGTTGTCACCTGTTACTTGTGCTATGGTTCCACAGACAGGTTGTTCAGTAAATGGCACTTTCATTCCATTTCGTTCTAGTGTCTTTACATCTTCTACAAATGGAGTAAGCATTTTGTCAATGCCATACTTATTTACATCTTGGGAGTGAAACAAAGAAATGAGATGGATATTCATCAGTGAAGAATTCAGACGTGGTGGTAAATTACGGAGTGTAAAATATAAACATCCAAGTTTATGAATGCCTTGTTTTGACCCTAGTGGGTTTGATGTTTCAAAATCATCATAATAAATTTGGATTTGCAATGCATTTTTAAATTTAGAACATAATGGGTGATTTTTGAAGTATTTTCCATCACAGAAATCTTGGTACAAGCTAGGAAGAATAACAAACCTGTTCATGTGACAACACACTTCTTCATTCTTGAAAATGAACTCTAACGTTTTTAACAGGGGTACATAAATGAAAGTGTCATTTACTGGTACCTGCTCATATACTCCAGATTCTTTGTTTGTCTTTGAATCATATCTAACTCCTAAGTGAATTTCTAGTGGTTCAACAACACCCCATTTCTCACTAAAATATTTAGTCCATTTAGAGTTTGTGTTTAAGTCACTGAATGGATTGAAAGTATTGCTGAAGATGTCTTCCACTGCACTTCTACTGGAATTATCAGTAGGCACTGCACTTAACAATGTTCTTTAAGATTTGCATGAACTTCACTAACATACTCCTCCATGCTTTCAACAACAGATAACACAACATTGTTGGCAACACCACTGCCCTGTAACTTTGCTATGATCGTGCCGCATATATCTTTTGCCTGATCTTTTGACATATGAGATGTTGAAGGTTGATTTGTCACATCTAGATCCATGTCAGAGGCATCTTGTTGTGAGCTCTGTTCACTGAAGTCTGACTGATGTCTTTGCATATTTACATCATTGCTTGTTCCCATGTTAACAGTACTATGACAAATATTTAAATGCTTTCTAAAACCTGCTAAACTTTTAAACTGCAATGAACATTCATCTTGAGCACAAAGAACAACAAATTTTTTACCTGGATATAACCCATGAAAAAACCTAAGGTGCTGAATTAATGCACTAGGTGCATCATGCAAGGATCTGCAAATATGACACCTATACATAGTTCAAGAGCTATTTGCCTCTATTCATGAATGTGGCTCTTTGACATTGGGTTTTCTTTGTTGTGCCAACACAAATACTGTGGACTAAAACTTTTCCACAAAAACAAAGATAGGTTATGCAAAAAAGTGCATCATGCAATGATGTACAGTACATGCATACATTGTATAAGAACTTGGCTCTTAGCTCCTGTTCATGAACTTGGCCCTTAATAGTAGGCTGAAGTGGTAGGATATGCAGGAGTAGCAAGAAAGATGCCATATCACTGTCCCACCGTATAAGAAATTTTCTTTATCAGTTTTGGAGTTTTCTTTCAATTGCAAGTTTCTTTCCTTTTTTTAACCTGAACATCCAGGCCATTTAACCAAAGGAAGGCATAGTTCAAATTATCTAACATGAGGTTGTTTGACTTAGATATTGAGAGTCAATGTATTAACTGCATTGCACATCCCTTCTTTAGAGAAGCAGAGATGAGTACCAGCATGGAGGCAATGAACTGCTGTGGACAGGTTCAGCAGCAAAAAATATGCTGTGCTGGTACACTTCTCTGCTTCTCAAAGCTGGGGCTGCATCAATCTCCATCTACTGTGTCAATAAACACCTCTTACAACCCCACATCAAATAATCTGAACTATCCCTTTAAGTACTACGTATGACACAATTCACTGAAATAATTTCATTTAGCCTTTAATAGAATACCGGGGGCAATCATCATCATGCTGATTCCTGGCCAATCTCAGCAAACTTTGAAGCACTGGTGAGGTAGTCAGGCTCTCTGCTTCTCTGATCACCTTGCATTTATAGAATGTATGCCATTTCTCAAGAAGTTTGGCAGATTTTTCTGGTCCAAAGAGGAGACTGAAATCTTGATGTATCTGCAGCAACAGAGAAGTGAAAGAACAATTATTTACATTTCTAAGCTAAGCTTATAGCTATGAATGGAAAATATGTCAATATTTACCAGCCCTTTCATGTCTTGGAAACACTGAGAGTACAGTGTGTGATTCATCAGGATTGTGGATGAGGCGCTGTCTATACTCAAAGGTCTCCTTCATTTTCTGCATGATGATTTTTCCATCACTCGAGTGGTTCATGAAAGATATGACCTCTTTACAACATTCGTCATCCAACTGACCACCAATCTGAGGCACCTCTCTCTACTGTCTTGGACCACCTCCTCTTGCTGTCTGCATTTTGGGTTCCTTGGACACAAGTTTTGTCTTTCTCTGAATTGTCTTGAGCCACCATGCCAAAAATCCAGAGCCACTTTGGCTGTTATAAATATGTTCCTTACAAAAGGACAGAGACACAAGTTAAACTTCATAATCAGCAACAGTGAAGCCATAACTTTGTGTTTTATTAGGCAACAGGGGCATGGTACAGTGTCAAGCGCATCCACACCTTATTATTTTGTAATGCAAAAATACATCTTTACTTAGGTATGTAATTAAGAAAAATGCAAAACTTACATATCCATTCCTAGAGAGGGGATCTTTTAATGAAGGGAACAAGGTGACAATTCCCAATGCGTATTTCTCTTTGGTGATTTGCTGAGGGATTCTCCTGCAAAAAAAAAGGGGGAATTTTTTTCCTAGTTTACATCTACAATTACCTCATAGGGCTGAAAGATAAGCACATTACTTTAGTAATGCGACTCATCTAGTGCAAAGTTGAGCGCATTACTGTCATTGCTATTTTTTCTCCATTCATTATCAATCAACAACTGATGTCTTTTCACAGTTAGATACTGATGGCAAACTATCATTAATTTAGCCCCAAAACATTTACCTGTCTAAAGTTGAATAATCATTGAGTATATGAAAAACAAAAAACAGTAAAAAGAAAAAAAAAAACAACAGGAGGTTAAATAGCTGTGAAATGCCTAAATCTAACTTAGCCTTCTGTATCAACCATGTGTGCTGCAAGAATGTTAACCATCTGCCTTCTTCTACTGTCACACAGCATCCCAGTTTCTTCATAATCTTCAAGCACCGTTGTCCCTCCTGGTTTTGTTTGCAGGATCTGCTTTATCAGTTAAACAGATTATAACAACACTTAATAAGGGAGTGAAATGGTACAATGTACATTTCCAACCAGACCAACAACATTAAAAAAGACATAATTAAAATCAGATGGGTCACAATTAAACTTTAGATATGATTTAAATCAAACATCCGAGGATAAACTTACATCTTTCGCAGAAGAATTCTGAAAGGCCTCGTCATCCACTATCAATCGCTTAGATGGTCTTGATGTTTCACTGTCGCTGCTACTCATGGGCACAGAGAGGAAACTCCCACTGAGTGAGGATTGTGGTGTGGATGGAGCTGATGAATGAGATGGGCCTGAATCTAAGAACATAAAATATAATAAAAAAATCACATCATTTTCTGCATATTTGTGAATTATATTCTCACTAACTGAACATAAAAATCCAGAGAAAAATGCTACAATCAGCCAAAAAAACCCAACACATAAACAAAAAACTATTGATCAATTTAAACCGATTTCCATCAGGCATCTTAACTCTTAATATGCTAATCTTAAAATACCAAGTATTCAATTGTTATGCAAAAATAATAATTAATTAATAAAGTTAAAATTTACCTTTGTCACAACTGTCCTTGATAATAAAGCAAATCCCTTCCATTGTGCATAATTCTGCAAACACTGCTTCATCCACCTCAGTGCTGGAATCATCCTCCACGGTAATCTTGTCCACAGGGATGGAGAACCTCTCTTTCACTTAGTGATGAGGTGAAAGATAACATCACATGGCAAAAAAAACCAAACAATTATAAGATGTAATGGCTTTCGCCCAGTCTGAATTACTGGTTATTCATATAGCAACATTTACCCTCAGAAATTAATTCTTCAAAATCCGCATCTTGTGATTTGATGTATTTCTTGCTGTTTTGATACTGCACCTTAATTATCATTTTGACATCTACAACATGAGAGAGGGACAACAGGACATTTCTTATGTATCCATTCTATGCTTATTTAAGTGCTAAATGTCTTTTAATATCCTACAACTTAGACACTCTCACTTATAGAGTGGGGGGGGGGTGGGTGCACTACAACAACACGCATCAACACCACATTTGAGCTGGGGATTGTCTGGTGCTGGGCTGGTGCTTCGGCTCTCTCGGGATCGCTTGGGTTCCCTTGGATCTCGGCCCCTGGCTTTGGGCTCTGGTCTGCTGGGGGGGTGCTGGGCTCCGGCAGGGGGGTCTTAGCTGGCGTTGATTGGGATGTGGCCCAGCTTTGATGGAGGGGCTGGCCGGCTGGGCCGCTTTGTGGCCATGCGGGGTTGCCACCTGCACCCCCGCATGGCCGTGGTGCGCCATGCGGGGGTACGGGTGGCCGGCGGCCTGGGGCGCCCCCGGGGTTTAGGGGTGGGGTGTCCGGTAACTGGGGCCGCCGTGGCCTTTTGTTCCACTGCTTCCTTCTGTGGTCCTGGCCTGGGGTCAGGCACTGGGCTGTGGTTGGCAGTCGGGTGGGTGGGGCGGCGGAGCATGTCTTGTGACTGCATCGGGGCGGCTGGCGGGTTGTGCTTGGCCTGGAGCAGTTGGCCTGCATGGCCCTGGTCCCCGGCCGGTGCATGTAACCCTTTCGTGGACTGGTGGGCTGGGGCTGCTGGCGCTGTCTGGGGGGGTTGGGCGGGCTTGGAGGTGTGCTGCTGTGCTGGCTGTCTTGTCCGAGGGGGGATCGGGACGGTGGGCTGGGGGGTGGCGTGGAGGGGCTGCGGCCAGTGGGGTGGAGGGGTTGTGTCCACTTCTAGGGCGTGGGGTCAGCGGCGTTTGGATCGGCTGGGCGGCGAAGGTGGAGCTGAGCTGGATAGTGTTTCTCCCTGGGTGGTCGTTGCTTTTTGTTGCTGAGGGGGGCGTGGTGGGGTCACTAGCCCTGGGTGCCTGCCGCTGGCCAGGGACTTCTTGGTGGATGAGTTTGTCCCGTCATGGTGCGGGGTCGGGGGTCCGGTTGTGGTGGGGTCTGCCCTGTTGCACCAGTGGGCAGGGGTGGCATTGCGCGGGGCCCTTGCCTTGCCGTTGTGGTGCGCTGTCTGGTGGGGGAGCGGGGTGCGGCGAGGGTTCTTAGAGCGGGGCTGTGTGTGGAGCTTGCACTGTGTGGGTGTGGCTTCATCGGCTTCTCGGCTACGGAGTTCACCTGTGGAGTTGTGCCCCTGTGGGGGTGGGGATTTGTGGCGTTTGGGTTCGGGGGCATGTGTTCGATATCGGTGTCCTTGTTGGGGGTGGCCCTGTGGGGAGGTTCTTGTTGGGGTTCACTAGGGGTGGGAGACTCATGGGGTTGGGATCGGAGCTCGTTGGGAGGTTGGGACTGCTCCGTCCTGGGGCGGCTCCGGTTGGCGGGTTGCTTTGGGCCATGTGGACCCCTCTTTTGTACATAGCCCCCTCTCCAGAGGTGGATGGGGGTCGTTGGGGACTGGGTTCGGGGTGGGGGGGTGGGAGCCAGGCCGGGGTAACCTGGGTCGGGGCAGTACCGGTACTGTCTGCCTGCCTCTGCCCCAGGAGGGAAGGGGACCATCTCCTGGGTGTGGGGGCTGGTTGCCCCTAGGGGGTACCGGCGCCTGGACCTGGGAGTATATAGTATGAAGGGGGTGTGAGTGATTTTATGTGTATGCATTAAGGTCGGGAGTGGTTGATTGTGACTGTGTGTGCCTGTTATTTTGTTTTGTTTGTTGTTTTATTTGCGACAGGTTGGGTCTTGGACTGCTCCCTCTCCTGGATCAGCTTCCTCCCCGCCACACCGCCTGCCGGTGGTTGAAGTCTCTGCCCGCTGGTGTACTTGTGGTTCTCGGTGTCCGGGGCCGGGTGCTTTGGTGTGTGCTGGCTCACTCCCGGTGGCTGCTTGCCCGGGCCTGGCCCCCTGGGCTCTGTCGGGCCTCTGCTTGGGGGGTGGTGTGTCCCGGGGTCTTGGGCCTCTGGGTCCATGGCTGGATCTGCTCGGGCGTGGACGGCTGCCGGCGGGACCTGTGGGCTTGTCGCTGCGGCTCCCTGGGGCTTCTGCACTGTCGCTGCTGGGTGGTTCCCCTGGGACTCTCCACTGCTCTTTTCTGGGGGGGTTGCGGTAGTCCCGGTGGTGGTTCTCCTGGGGTTCTTGTGCTTTGGGGGGCCTTTAGATGTCTGTGGCTCGGATCTCCTCAGTGTCCGTCCAGGAACCATGGGGCAGGCCTGTGGGTCCTCACACTCGCTATTGCATATTTTTGTGGAGAAACCTTGTATACAAAAGCGCGTCCACACCCATACTCACAGGTGTTAAGCTTCAGGTGTTGACAGATACACAGATGTTCTATATTGGGCTGCACCTCTCACTAAGTACATTTTACATTCAGAATTACCGTGTACTATTTTGTTAAAAAAAAACAAAAAAAAAACAGCTGCAGGTGTATAAGCAAGCAGGGTGTAGTCTTGTATTCTCTTCATCGTTCTTTCTCCCCTCCACTCTTTCCTCCTTTTCTCCCCTTTTTCCCCCATCTCTCTCTGTTTTGAGCTTCTTTTTTCCTTGTCATTTCAGTCTCCGTGTCCGTAACAATTGAAAGATTCCCAAAGAAGTTTATAATAAAGTTTATTTTATAAATATCAAGCAGAGCTTTAAAGCATTAGCTGTGATGCTCCGCTTGTGAAAGTAAATCTGTTGGGCAATTTCTTGGCACTCAGACAACAATTCTGAGCGATACTCTGCCGGACAGGACACAGTAAAAAAACAAAAAAAAACATTTAAAATTAATTGGCTACTTCACCTAAATTGTTCAAAACTATATTTTAGAGAGGAATTTATTTTAACGTTAACCCACAATGTCTTAACATGACATGAAATAAACGCTAACGTTCAGGCCGGTCTGTTTAAAGTTAGCAAAAAACGGCGACAGAAACTTGTTATAAATGCCAATAAATTTTAATCTGTCCTCAAATTTAGAAACAACGAGTCAGTGTAAACACATTTTAATAAAAGTAGCAATGGCATGATGACTAATTTGTGAAATTTTATTCACCAGTCTCTCCTTCTCATGCGCCATGTGAGTGTGCAAAAATGACTGCTGTCAAATTCCTTCACGGGGGGTCCCTGTCCACGTACCCGGATGTTCAAAGTGTCGCTCATTAGTGTTAAATACCGTCAACTCCATGATTTGACACCAACACTCTTATGTTTCATTACCAGTGGAGAGTTGATACTGTCAAAATCAACAATTCACTCTAAAAAAGCCAAACACCAGAATTTTATCACTGATGAATTTGCTGTGCACTTGCTGAGGATGAAGTAATCATCTTCAGGAGTATGTCAAAGATTTTATTTTTAATAGAATCAATTTTATTTAAGAAGAATTCCATAAAGTCATTACTGCTGAGAGCTAAGGGAATGGATGGCTCAACAGAGCTATGGCTCTGTGAAAGTTTAGCAACTGTACTAAAGAGAAACCTAGGGTTATTATTGTTCTCTTCTATTAATGATGAGAAATAAACTGTTCTGGCTTGGCGAAGTGTCTTTTTATACAACAGTAGGTTATTTTTCCAGATTAAGTAGGAATCCTCTAGGTGTGTATAGCGTCATTTTCTCTCCAATTTTCTAACATTGTGCTTTAAAGTACGCAGCTCTGAATTAAACCAAGGAGCTAGCCTCCTATGAATAATTACCTTCTTTTCAAGGGGGCTGCATTGTCTAATGCACCATGCAATGATGAAGAAACACTATGAACAAAAGAATCAATTTGTGAAGGGGCAGAAACAGAATTATTGCCCTCCACTGTGCTTTTCAGTGATAATGAGGAAATCAAAAGTGGAACAGATTCTTTAAAGGTTGTTACAGCATCGCCTGATAATGATCCACTATAATGAAATTTTCTTTCAAGTGTAGAGTACTCGGTTAAATTAAACTCAAAGGTTATTAAGAAATGGTCAGACAGGACAGGGTTATGAGAAAATATTGTTATGTCTTTATACTCAACGTCATATGTCAGCACAAGGTCCAGAGAATGAAGACAAAGGTGAGTAGGTTTGTTAATGTTTTGAGCAAAGCCAATTGAGTCTAAGACAGCATTAAATGCCATATTTAGGCTATCACTTTCAGTGTCAACATGAATGTTAAAATCCCCCACTACAATAACCTTATCTGTATTTAACACTAAATCAGATAAAAGGTCTGAAAACTGATCTAAAAATTGAGAGTAAGGGCCTGGTGGACGGTACAAAACAACAAACAGAAGTAGTTTTAGTGCTTTGCAATTTGGATGAGGAAAACTAAGGATATATAAATATTCAAAAGAGTTGTAGCTATTGATTGGTCTGGGACTAATCAATAAATCGTACTGAAAGATGGTTGCTACTCCACCTCCTCGCCCGGTATTTCGAGGAATGTGAACATTTTAATAATTAGTAGGAGTTGACTCATGAATAGTAACATAATCCTCTTGTTGCAGCCAGGTTTTTGTGAGGCAAAATAAATCAATCTGATTGTCAGAAATTAGTTCACTAACTAGCAAAGACTTTGAAGAGAGAGATCTTCTGTTCAGTAAGCCACATTTAAATGTTTTATTTTTTTTTTAGTCTGAGTTGTGTTTATTTTTATGAGATTTTCCTGATTTGCTCCTTTTAGATTATTTTATATTCTATTCAATTTTGGCCATGGGCGAGACACTGTCTTAATAGGATAATGGGTTGGTAGCAGTACAGAAGCTGCAGAGAGGATTGTTAAACTACAACCCTGCTTCCTGGTCTGAACCATGGGTTGTCAGAGGTTTGGAGAACTAATAAATTTGGCCAGATGCCTAGAAGGAAGAGCTGCTCCATCCAAAGTGGGATGGATGCCGTCTCTCCGGATCAGACCAGGTTTTCTCCAAAATGCTCGCCAATTATCAATGTAGCCAACATCGTTTTCTGGATACCACCTAGACAGCCAGCGGTTGAATGACAGCATGCGGCTAAACATGTCATCACTGGTAAGATCAGGGAGGGGACCAGAGATAATTACGGAGTCCGACATTGTTTTGGCAAACTTACACACCGAAGCAAAACTAACTTTAGTGACCTCCGATTGATGTAACCGGTGTCATTACCGCCAGTGTGATTAACAATCTTACTGTATTTACGCTTATCCTTAGCCAGCAGTTTCAGGTAGGATTTGATGTCGCCCGTTCTGGCCCCTGGCAGACATGTGACTATGGTCGCTGGTGTCTCTAGTGCCACGTTTCTGACTATCGAGCAGCTGATCACCAGAGTTGGCCTCTCAGCGGGTGTGTCGCTGAGCGGGGAAAATCTGTTAGAAACGCAGACGGGGAGCTACCCTCAGTGGCTCCGCACTGGCTAAGGGGCCTCGGCTATCTGGTGGTTTTTTAACAGCGCGGAGCCGGGCCTCCAATACAGACACCCTCGCCTCCAAAGCTACAAAAATTCTACATTTATTACACATACCATTATCACTAAAGGAGGTAGAGGAGTAACTGAACATCTGACACAGAAAGCAGGAGAGAGGGGGAGAATCAGAGAGAGAAACAGCAGAACGGGTAGCCATGGTGGAGCTAAAGCTAAGCTAGCGACCCCTTACCACTACTAGAAAAACCGTGTAAGTCTCAACAAAGGAAAACGAACACAGACGATGTAGAGGATATGGGAAACAGTCAAATACTGGAAGAAGATGATGTTGAGTTTTCTACAAAGAGGAAAAAAACTGAGTGTGTTAATAGCTCTCAAACCGAAGATGAAGTCAGAGATGATACAGAAATGGAAAATTCAAGAATGTGTCAGGAATTAGAAAGCAATATGGATGAAGAGGAGGAAGGGAAGATGAACGTTGGACTAAAGATAGTTTGGCCAGTTCAACCTGTAAATCCTTTGTGCCCAATCAACATAGGAAAAGTTATGATGTACAAAATGTTAAACTTTTTTTGAAGGTTACAAAGAACATGAAAAATGTTGAGGATTTTTTTTCTGACAATAAACTTTTTCTTCTGTATGTGAGATCTCAGTTGAATAATAAAAGAAAAGGGGACTATACTGACAAATAAGATTACCTGTTAAAAAAACTGATCGGAAAACTTAAATAAGAACTTAATGAGGATGAGGAGTTTGAGGCTCATTAGTTTTTTGTCTTATTTTATTAGTGTTAATCCTTACACCTTTGGGAATGAGCCACTTCAGAGTTCGTTCGTCGTCTTCCGCTTATCCAGGACCGGGTCGCGGGGGCAGCAGACTCAGGAGAGACGCCCAGACGTCCCTCTCTCCAGACACCTCCTCCAGCTCCTCCAGGGGGAGCCCAAGGCGTTCCCAGGCCAGCCGAGAGACATAGTCCCTCCAGCGTGTCCTGGGCCGTCCCCTGGGCCTCCTCCCGGTGGGACGTGCCTGGAACACCTCCCGAGGAAGGCGTCCAGGAGGCATCCGGTATAGATGCCCGAGCCACCTCAACTGGCTCCTCTCGATGTGGAGGAGCAGCGGCTCTACTTCGAGCTCCTCCCGGATGGCCGAGCTCCTCACCCTATCTCTAAGGGAGTGCCCGGCCACCCTACAGAGGAAGCTCATTTCAGCCGCTTGTATCCTTGATCTCGTTCTTTCGGTCATGACCCAAAGTTCATGGCAATAGGTGAGGGTAGGAACGTAGGCCGACCAGTAAATTGAGAGCTTTGCTTTTCGGCTCAGCTCTCTCTTCACCACAATGGACCGGCACAGCGCCCCCATTACTGTGGAAGCCGCACCGATCCGTCTGTCGATCTCCCGCTCCATTCTTCCCTCACTCGTGAACAAGACCCCGAGATACTTAAACTCCTCCACTTGAGGCAGGAACTCCCCTCCAACCTGAAGAGGACAAGCCACCCTTTTCCGGTCGAGTACCATGGCCTCGGACTTGGAGGAGCTGATCCTCATCCCAGCCGCTTCACACTCGGCTGCGAACCGCCACAGCGCATGCTGTAGGTCTTGGCTAGAGGGGGCCAGCAGGACCACGTCATCCGCAAAAAGAAGAGACGAAATCCACTGGTCCCCAAACCAGACCCCCTCCGGCCCTTGGCTGCGTCCAGAAATCCTGTCCATAAAAGTTATGAACAGGACCAGAGACAAAGGGCAGCCCTGCCGGAGTCCAACATGCACTGGGAACAGGTCCGACTTAGTGCCGGCAATGCGGACCAAACTCCTGCTCCGCTCGTACAGGGACCGGATGGCCCCTAATAAAGGACCCCCGATTCCATACTCCTGGAGCACCCCCCACAGGGCATCACGAGGGACACAGTCGAATGCCTTCTCCAGGTCCACAAAACACATGTGAACCGGTTGGGCAAACTCCCATGAACCCTCGAGCACCCTGTAGAGGGTATAGAGCTGGTCCAGTGTTCCACGGCTGGGACGAAAACCACACTGTTCCTCCTGAAGCCGAGGTTCGACTATCGGTCGGACTCTCCTCTCCAATACCCTGGCGTAGGCCTTACCAGGGAGGCTGAGGAGTGTGATCCCCCTGTAGTTGGAACACACCCTCCGGTCCCCCTTCTTATAAAGGGGGACCACCACCCCAGTCTGCCAGTCCAGAGGCACTGTCCCCGACCGCCACGCAATGTTGAAGAGGCGTGTCAACCATGACAGCCCTACAACATCCAGACACTTGAGGTACTCAGGGTGGATCTCATCCACCCCCGAAGCCTTGCCACCGCGGAGCTTTTTAACCACCTTGGTGACTTCAGCCTGGGTGATGAAAGAGTCCAACCCCGAGTCCCCAGCCTCTGTTTCCACCACGGAATGCGTGATGGCAGGATTGAGGAGATCCTCGAAGTACTCCTTCCACCGCCCGATAATGTCCTCAGTCGAGGTCAGCAGTCTCCTGCCCCCACTATAAACAGTGTTGGCAAAGCACTGCTTCCCCCTCCTGAGGCGCCGGACGGTTTGCCAGAATCGCTTTGAGGCCAACCGGTAGTCCTTCTCCATGGCCTCACCAAACTCTTCCCAGGCCCGAGTTTTTGCCTCTGCCACAGCCCGGGCCGCAGCATGCTTGGCCTCACGGTACCCATCAGCCGCCTCAGGAGTCCCACAAGCCAACCACAGCCGATAGGACTCCTTCTTCAGCTTAACAGCATCCCTTAATGTCGGTGTCCACCACCGGGTTCTGGGATTGCCGCCACGACAGGCACCGCAGACCTTACGGCCGCAGCTATGGGCAGCAGCATCGACAATAGATGCAGAGAACATGTTCCACTCGGACTCTATGTCTCCAACATCCCCCGGGATCTGGTCGAAGCTCTCCCGGAGGTGGGAGTTGAATACATCCCTGGCCGAGGGCTCCGCCAGGCGTTCCCAGCAGACCCTCACTATGCGCTTGGGCCTGCCAAGTCTGTCTGGCTTTCTCCTCCTCCAGCGGATCCAACTCACCACCAGGTGATGATCAGTGGACAGCTCAGCCCCTCTCTTCACCCGAGTGTCCAAAACATGCGGCCGAAGGTCTGATGATACAAAAACAAAGTCGATCATTGACCTCCTGCCTAGGGTGTCCTGGAGCCAAGTGCACTGATGGACACCCTTATGTTTGAACATGGTGTTCGTTATGGACAATCCGTGACTAGCACAGAAGTCCAATAACAAAACACCACTCGGATTCAGATCGGGGAGGTCATTCCTCCCGATCACGCCTCTCCAGGTGTCACTATCGTTCCCCACGTGGGCGTTGAAGTCCCCCAGCAGAATAATGGAGTCCTCGGGAGGGGCACTATCCAGCACCCCCGACAGGGACGCCAAGAAGGCCAGGTACTCTGCACTACCACTCGGCCCGTAGGCTGAAATGATAGTCAGAGACCTCTCCCCAACCCCAAGGCACAGGGATACAACCCTCTCATCCACTGGGGTAAACCCCAACACGAGACGGCTGAGCTGGGGGGCAACAAGCAAACCCACACCAGCCCGCCGCCTCTCCCCGTGGGCCACTCCAGAGTAGAAGAGAGTCCAACCCCTCTCAAGGAGATGGGTTCCAGAGCCCACGCTGTGCGTGGAGGCGAGCCCGACTATTTCTAGTCGATATCTCTCGACCTCCCGCACAAGCTCAGGCTCCTTCCCCCCCAGCGAGGTGACATTCCACGTCCCTAGAGCCAGCCTAAGCATCCAGGGATCGGGCCGCTGAGGTCTCCATCTTCGTCCGCCACCCAATCCTCTTTGCACCGGTCCCTCACGGTTCCCCCTGCAGGTGGTGGGCCCACTGGGGCACAGGCACTTCAGAGTTTCCACCTTAAATCTGAATGGAGCCAGAGATGTGAGGAAGAAAATCAGTGTGTTTGAATTAATGAATCTAAAACATCTGAATGTGTTGATGGTTCAAGAAACACACACTGGTTATTTAAGTGAAATAGACTGGAGGAGAGAATGGGAGGGTGAAGTTATTTTGAGTCATTTAAATCAGACCAGTGGTGGAGTAGCACTTCTTTTTTCTAAAAACTTTTTACCAGAGTCATGTGAAGTTGAGGAGGTGGTAAGAGGTAGACTAATGGGGGTGAAAACAAAGTATGAGTGTTTTAATACTGTATTTGTTAATGTATATGCTCCAAATACAGGACGGGAGAGGGATCTTTTCTTACGTAAACTTGAAGATGTTTTATGTAAATGTGATGCTGAAAGATTTTTTGGGTGGAGACTTCAAAAACTTGCTTAAAGCACTTAATAGATGCATTTTCATTAGCTGATATATGTGTCTCGTGTCCGTCACTGATGACACCAACCAGTGTTGGGTGGGTTGGAGAGCAGTTGTAGATGTACAGGGCATACAGTAAAGGGATCAAGACAAGCATCCTCACATAGCTCTTCTTGTACTCCAGTTGGCTCAGTGCTGTGTGGAGTGTGGAGTGTGAAGTCGATGGTGTCCTCCATAGACCAGTTTAATTCAATTCAATTCAGTTTTATTTATATGGCGCCAATTCACAACACATGTTGTCTCAAGGCACTTCACAACAGTCAGGTACATACATTCCTATTAATCCTAACAATAGAACAGTGCAGTCGGAGTTAGCTTTTTATTCAAATTGGATAAAAAGTTTTTCTATCTAAGGAAACCCAGCAGATTGCATCCAGTCAGTGACTTGCAGCATTCACTCCTCCCGGATGAGCATGTAGAAACAGTGGACAGTTACTGGCGTTGACTTTGCAGCAATCCCTCATACTGAGCATGCATGTAGCGGCAGCGGAGAGGAAAAGCTCCCTTTTAACAGGTAGAAACCTCCAGCAGAACCAGGCTCAGTATGAGCGGCCATCTGCCACGAACGACTGGGGGTTTGAGAGAACAGGGCAGAGACACAAAAAGAACACAGAAGCACTGATCCAGAAGTACTTTCTATGGGAAGGAAAAGTAAATGTTAATGGATGTAGCTCCTTTAGTCGTTTCACCTAGAAAGAAAGAACAGATAAACTCTGAGCCAGTTTTCAAGGTTAGAGTCTGAAAGAGAGCACATATAATTAGTTACAGTAAAAGCTCAGTCAATTTCCATGTCTAGGAAAGAGAAAGGGTTAAACACTAAAAGACAGGGCTATGTGGATCATCGGTAGAGGGTGAGCATTAAGTTGTTGCCAGCAGAAGCTCGGACGATTCCCCTATCCAGAAAGGTGTCACAGGCAGACACAGAGCCAGTCCAGGTGTAGCTTCTAGGAAGAGAAAAGAGAGAACAAGGTTAAAAGCTGAAATAACAGCAAATAATGCACTGTATGCACACTGGTGGGGGTCAAAGGAGGAAGGGAGGCAGTTTCTGATGTGTTTGATCCAGGCACTTCATGATTACAGATGTCGGGGCGATGTGTCTGTAATCATTCAGGCTGTCTATGGGAGGTTTTTTGGGTTAATGGATAATGGAGGCCTTTAAGCATGTGGCATGTGTCACGGAAAGGTTGAAAAGTTCTGTGAGGATCCCTGCCAGTTGGTCTGCACATGCTTTAATCACCAGCTCTGGGATACCATCAGGACCAGCAGCTTTCCTGGGGTTCACCGTTCTCAGGTTTTTCCTCACCTCAGGCTCCTGGAGAGAGAGAGGTGGGGTGCTGGAAACAGGGGGAAACAGTGGCTGCAAAGTGGTGGTGGCCTCAAAACGGGCAAAGAAGCTGTTTAGCTCCTCTGCCAGTGTACTGCTGCCGTTGGAGGATGTGAGAGGGGGTTGCTTTGTAGTTTGTTAGGGCCTGGATGCCCCTCCACATCTTATGCGGGTTGTTGTCCATCAGGTATCCCTCTATTTTCCTCTTGTAGGAGTCCTTGGCTTGTTTGATGCCCCTCCTCAGGTCAGCTCTGGCAGTGCTGTAAAGGGCTTTGTTCCCCATCCTGAAGGCCAGGTTTCGAGCTCTGATCAGGGCCTGGACTTCCTTTGTCATCCAGGACTTCCTGTTTGGAAAGACCCAGATGCGTTTGTCCTTGGTGACATTATCCACATAGCACCTGATGTAGAACAGACAGAGGACAGACTCTGTGTGTGTATCCAGGTCCTGTTCTTCAAAAATGCTCCACTCTGTGCATGCAAAACAGTCTTGAAGCTCGTGAGAGCAATTTCAGACTAGGCTTTGATGTGGCTTCCTTTTGGCTGGTCTTGTTTGTATTCTGAGGGGGGTGTTGGCTGGGAAGAGAAGCAGAGAGAGGTGCTCTGATTGTCCAAGGTGGGGGAGGGGGGTCGCCCTGTATGTAAGTTTTATGTCAGAGTAAACATGATCCAGTGTGTTTTCTCCCCTGGTTGCACATTTGACATGCTGGTGGAATTTGGGGAGAGCAGTCTTGAGTTGTGCTTTATTAAAATCCCCAGCAATGATGTGCACACCGCCCAGATGAGTCCTTTGTTGTTTTGAGTTGGGCTGGGACTGACCAAGTGCCGTGGTAACGTTAACGAGGTTAAGGAACTCTAATACACTTGAAAGCATTTGTAACCTAACGTTATTACGCCTACATTTATTTTTTATTATAGATATAATTTCTTGATATTCTAAAATTTTATTTTTGTCCATCCCATATTGTATAATTAATCTGGTAAATGGGATGAACGGAATTCCTTCAAATATATGTTCCAGGTATTTATTTCCTTTACTCCTCCAATCTAAGAAATGTATCAGATTATATTTTGTAGGATGTCAGGGGTGTTCCAGATGGGTGTATGTGTGCATGGGATTAGTGAAGACCCTTCCATTTTTAGATACTCCAACATGGTGTCAGAGAGGTGCTGATATTGACGCTTTTAAAGCATACATCTCGTTTTATATTTGAGCTAATAAATGATAGGTCTGAAATTTTAATATTATTGCATAATGTCTGTTCTACAGCTAGCCAGTGTTCATCAAGAGGACTGTGTTTAAACCACTTTGAGATGTATTGTAGAAGTTATGGTAAAAGTTAGGCAGATCTAGTCGTGCTTTATCTTTGGTTTTCTGTAGAATATTTAGAATTCCCTGACTGCAGTTGTATATTAAGGGAATTGTGGAAAGAACATTTCATTGGAAGAACTGTAGATTTAACCAATTTATAGAATAATCTAAAATCCCTGAGAAAGAATTTATCAATCCAATTACCTGAGACAGAAAGGTTTGTGATTGCTGGAGAAAAATTAATACATTATCCACATAAAGACTGACTGCTGCTGCTAGTGGTTCAACAAAAATAGCAAATAATGAGAGGAAAGTGGGCATCCCTGCCTGATGCCCCTCTGAAGACAAAAGCTAGAAGATGTTTGGTAATTTGTCCTGATACATGCTATTGGGGAACTGTACAATATTTATTATATAAAAGAATTTTGAAAATTTAATTTACTCATGGTCGCTAATAAGAATTTCCAGTTAACTCTATCAAATGTTTTTTTCTGCATCTAGAGATAATATATTAGCATCAATATTTTTACGGTAGGAATAGTCTATTGAATTAACTAAAAGGCCGGGAGCCTTTTTATTGGACATGCTTTTGAGGGCTTCCAGGACTGATGTCAGTGGTACATCCAGGTCCATTGCTTGATTATGTGATAATTTAGGAAGTGTTACTTTATCCAGATATTGATTAATGTCTTTATCTGACAGGTCTATCTGTCTAGCTTCTAACAACTTAATGGTTTCTTCTAATTCCTGAATACGTTTGTTTTCTTTTTCTTATGTAATGAGAATGAGATTATTTTACCTCTCATCATCATCAAGCAATGTATGATGTATTAAACCTCCAACCTTTGCTTTGTGGGGTTTATTTCTTATTTATTAGAGTTAAGGAGACAGAAGCATGATTGCTGACAACTATAGGGTGTATCTTAGTGTCTGAAATGTCAGTCAACAACGAGCTGCTGACTAAGAAATAATCTAGCCAAGAGTAAGAGTGCAAGCCTGACAGTCTGTTTCCACCCAATATAGGGAAAAGCAGTGGGGTGACTGCAATATTGTTTCAACATCAGTAAATGTTTTTCTATTGATTATGGAGAAGACTATAGATACTTTTCTACATACCATTTTCATACAATGTAAATAAAAACTGATTTTATTTTACTTCTTATACGTTGTTAAAATTTGAAAGATACCTGCCTTGTTTCCTACCAATGAAATTAACTTAAAATCTACTCCAGGGTTTTTAATCATGTTGGGCTTAACCTTATTTAGTGTTTATTTGTTACATCTGATCATATGATCCATTCATATGAACCTAGCAACAAAAATGTGTTTTAAAAGAATAAAGAAGACAACTTTTCAGTGATGTACTCAGGAAGGCTATTTTTGTTATCAGCAGCCAAAAAAATGTCGATCTGGAAATGATGACAGATCTGTTTACATGATGTGAATGTGGCATATCAAGTGGCAATGTTTTTATGAATTGAGTTTAAATTGATGCGATTGTCCACTTATTAGGCAAATGCTCTCAGTTTGTTCAAATAATCCTGTCCGATACCATGTAAGAACAACAATAAATGCGTCATTGTCTGTTGTAAACCACTAACTGAAGGATTAACTAATGAAATTCATCTTTCACTAAAGTAAAACATCACTACTTCCACGTCTAGTTGGTTAGCATTGAGACAGAAATAACTGGGTCTGCTCTTCCTGTCGAATGCGTGCTACCAATGCAGGGGATACAAATTCTATTGGGGATAAGTGCCTTGGCATGACACCGACTCCATGCTCATTCTGTGCGACAAACCTTAAGCTGCCAATAGTTGTGTGAGTGTAGTTACACAGCCCATGTCACAACAGAAACAGATAGACACAAGTGAAATCATAGTCAGTGCATTGGGTTGCCTGATGTAAAGTCCAGAAGCAGAGATATAGCAGAGAAAAAGACAGAAAATGACAACACAAACAAGTCAGACCCTGTGGCAACAATGCTGTAACAACCTTTTAAGAATCTGTTCCATTGTTAATTTCCTGATTATCACACAAAAACAGTGGAGGGCAGTAATTTCATTTCTTCCATTTTACTAATTGATTTTCTTGTTCTTGGTGTTTCTTCCTCATTGTGTGGTGCATTAGACAGTGTAGCCACCTTAAATAAATAAGGTAATTATTAATAATAGCTTTCTGAGTTATAAAAAATATTAGCCTAATCTAAACCAGGGGATCACATCTAAAATAGCAGGGGTTCCACTACCTCTATCATCCAAACACTTTGGGATCCGAACATTTCAAACCAACTGACTAAAATATTTTCTTCCATTTTTATTTAACACTAGTTTTTGTTTTTTAACTACTGATGAGTTATTCATATGCCCATGAAGTCATTTGCTGAAGAGAAAAGTGCAATTCAATTTAAGTACCAATGTTAAATGCACTTTGAATGTACATCTTAGTATAACAATTCTGCTCTCCTTGTGCTCGTGGCAGGCAGGGCTATTTGCTTAACCTTTTCTTCAAGTTGTTGTCCTCCTTTTCTATCTTAATGTGTTTCTGCCACAGCTTCCATGCAGTCTTTGATCATTTCCCAGTCAGTGAAAGGCTTATTGTGTTTCCTAAAGTCCACTTTACTCCCAGTGGACACTTGTACACTCGCTGTTGTGCTGTAAGAGACTGTGTTATACAGCTCGCTCATACTGTCCCCTCGGTTCATTTATTCTCCTTGTCCTGCTGTAAGACCCAGGCTGATACCTTTGGTTGAAGTTCTTATGTTTAGTTTCATAATGTCACTTTTTAGATTCCACTCTTAATAAGTCCAACTGATTCAGAACATATAAGGCAGACTGGCCTTACACGCTAAGGAAGTTAAAAGGAAAGCTTCTGTCCATTCATCTTTAAATGTGCGATTTTCATAGTCTACTTTACGTATTTTCGACAAAGCCATCTTCTTTTACTCATTCATCTGTGCATCCCCAAGTCATTGTACTGTCAGCAAGCGTGAGCTCCCAAGCTAGTAACTTAACAGCGTAGCTGTGCTGTGCTGCCTTAAGTAGAAAAGTAGAAAAGGGACACTAACAACCTGCATAGCTTCCTCCTTGTCGTTTTCTGACGGTTGGCATACAACGATGTGGTGCATAGCTGCCACCAGCTGGATTGGAGTGTAGACCAGAATGTTGCTGACCCACATAGCTGCCCATTGCAACTGTTCAAAGAGAAAGTACTTTGCGGTCTGGACAAAATGCTCTCTGTGTCTGGATTTGGACTGGAATCCAGGGTTTGGGGACCCCTGAACTAAACCTTCAACTTGTATGTTAGACCTAATCATAACCACATTTTTAAAGGAAATCATGCAGCAAGAGATCCACTGTTATAATGATAATACTCAGCTTTATTTATCCAAAAATCCTGATGAATTCAACCAGTTAGATAAACTACAGCCATGTCCTGGATAACCAGATTTTCTGCTTCTAAATTCAGACAAGCCAGAAGTTGTTGTCTTTGGACTGGAGTCTTTGAAAAAGAAACTGCTTAGTCAATCAGTTAATATGGATGACATTAAATTGACCTCCGTAAATAAAGTTAAAAACCTTGTTGTTATTTTAGACTAGGACATGTCATTTGAATCCCGTATTAAAAACGTTTCCAGGATTTCCTCCTTTCACCTCCGGAATATTGCCAAACTTAGAAATATCCTGTCCAGTAGTGACGTTGAAAAACCAGTCCATGCATTTGTTACTTCAAGGCTGGACTATTGTAATTCTTTACTATCAGGACGTTCACAAAATGCAGTTAAAAGCCTTCAGCTGATCCAAAACGCTGATGCAAGAGTTTGGAAATTTATTTTTCTCCTATTTTAGCTTCCCTTCATTGGCTCCCTTTTAAATCCACAAATAGAATTTAAAATTCTCCTTCCCACATATAAAGCCCTTAATGATCTAGCTCCATCATACTTTAGAGATCTGATCATTCCACATATTCTTAACAGAGCACTTCGTTCTCAAACTGCAGGTTTACTGGCAGTTCCTAGTCTCTAGAAGTAGAATGGGCGGCAGATGCTTTAGTTATCAGGCTCTTCTCCTGTGGAACCAACTCCTAGTCCGTGAGACAGACACCCTGTCTACTTTTAAGGCTATGTGAGATAAATAGTTGGTATAATTATAGAGTAAAAACTAAAAAATAGTGTGTCTGAAATGTATGGAGTGCTTGTTAGGGTTATGATACATGATCTAAGGGAATCGCTCTCACTTTTCTTTTTGTGCTTCACTAGTTTGAGGCAAGTTTCTTTCCCACATCACTTGATAGTGTTAGGAATAACCTTGTTTACTATTACTTATAGCTGAGCTTTTACACACAGACCATAATGATAAAGTATAAATTCTAATATTTTCACTTTCCTTAGAATTGGATAATAATCCACAGTGAGAAGTACAGTTTGACATAAAGTTTAGGTGCAATGGGTTGATTATGGTACATACTGTAATAGGAGCGATTAGATTGCTGCAACCACACTTACATTCAGGGTTGAACACCTGCTATTACACACTCAGATAGACACCAGAATGGTGACACATTGTCTACTGATAAACACTGAGCGAGTGTACATCCCCTGCAGGGAGTACCAGACATAATACCCATGCGTGACCTTCTTTCGGGGCTGTTTTGTCACTTGGATCACCGAGCGGGTTAAGGACGGCAGCCATCAGCACTGATCTCTGTAACCATTCCTTTGCCTTATTTAGAATTAAAGTGTTGAGAGTATAGAACAGTTTGAGAGTCATTCCTTTTAAGAGAAAGTGTTTGTAAGTAGAGGTGACGCTTCTGGGGAAAATAATTCAAGGGAGATCCGAGGCATCTGTCCGCCAACAGGGCGCGGTAGTTGGACAATGGTAATACAAGAATGCTTTCACTCTGGTTCCCAGAGGATCAAGGTAATTTAAAAATGTAGGCCTTTAATTGACACTTAGAATCTACTGACATGGGTTTTGGTAAAGGTAACAAGAAAAATAAGGTTATAAGATCTAAAAGAGATCACTAACAGAATCTTCATTGCATTTTACTATGTCTGCCTCGGTGAATAATCAGATAACCAGCAAAAATGCTCCTCATTTATCTTGTGAAACGAATGACAATTGCATCTTAAATCTAGGTATGCCCTACAGTTTGTTTCAGTCAAATGCTTAAATGATATTAAGTTTAGAACCTATTTAACCAGGCAAAGATCATAAACTAATATTATATTTTATAAATGTACCCATGATTCTGTAGGTATTATATCTGAAGGACTGGCTTGCATGCTTAGTTCTAATAAGGCTCTACGAAAGTCAACCCTTTAAAACTAAAGAGGCAGATAAATTTATTTGAAACTAATAATGGGCTCCAAGCTGAGGAGTTCTGAAACCGGAGCTAGCAGAGGTGATTAGATCACAGAATCATTGAAGTTGATTAAAAACTTGGTATTTTAAACTCAACTTTCTACCACAGTGTGACCAGAATTAACAATAATATTTATCGGTATTATGCTGGTAGACAAACAGAAAGGGGTTTGCCAATCAGTTTGTCTACCAGCATGGTCTGTATTTCGTATCTGTACTGATAAGAAATATTGACTAGAAAACAAAGGCTACAGCTTCTCAGAAATCTGGAATGTGTGGTGTGTTCGTATTTATTACTCCATACTCTCAACAACAGTTGCCTCTACAAGAGAGCTAATTAGTACATAGATCTATTAATTCAATGTAATTATTTTACAACTATTTCATGAAGGCGTTTATGAAGATTCTCAGAGAACATTTAGTGCACAAACAAGATGATGACGACTGAGGAACACAACAGCAGGTGCCCTGAGACATGATCACACCTAAGATTTGCAAACTGACACCTAAAACTGACAGACCAGGCAAAAGGAGTAATAACCAGAGAAACATCCAAGGTAACTGGTGGGAAAATCTGTAGCAGCACTGCTAAAGTATTTTCTTAAAGAAGATGATGCGATGATGTGCTTAATTAAAATTGCTAAAAAAATACTTTATTTTTCTCTATTTAGGAGAGGTGTTTGAAATGATGAAGAGAAAACAAACACCACCTACTTCACAATAATAGGAAGTGAGGGTCGTTAATTTATGCTAAAAATCTTGAATTTTACCAACTTTTTTGTAAAACTGAGAGCAGTTTCTGTTTTTATGTGTTCTAACAGATGCCACTGATCGGAATCCCGACTTCTCCTTTGGACACACTTGTCATATCTCTTGCTGCCTTCTGGTAGTCTATCAAAAAAAAAAAAAAGACTGATGAAAGTATTCTGTACCTCAGGGCCGACTGTCCTAACAGCTAGTGGGAAACACCTGTTCAGAAGAACAGACCTGTTGTGGTGGTGGTGGTAGTGGGGGGTCAATGCTTACCTTTTACTGTTACATAAATAATGTGATGAATAACTATGACTGTTTCATGGAGTACCATATCTGCCTCTTGACCCACTTCAGTGAACATCTGGTGAATTGGGCTGTCACTCAAAAATGCATTAACCAATAGGAGTGACGCTCTCAAAAGGTCCCTCCCCCCCTAAGATCTTGGTGTAAAGTCAAAAGCAAAAGCCAGGTAGCAAAACCAAAATAAAACTTACAATGATAATGATAAAAAAAAAACAACATAAAAACAAAAAGTTTCTTTTGGCAGGTGGTGCACCATATGGTGTCAATCGTGGTGCACTGCGGCTGTGCACCACGATGGACACAGTCGAATGGCTTCTCCAGGTCCACAAAACACATGTGGACCAGTTGGACAAACTCCCATGAACCCTCAAGTACCCTGTAGAGGGTGTAGAGCTGGTCCAGTGTTCCATGGCCGGGACGAAAACCACACTGCCTCTCCTGAAGCCAAGGTTGGACTATCGGCTGGATTCTCCTCTCCAATACCCTGGCGTAGGACTTACCAGGGAGGCTGAGGAGTGTGATCCCCCTATTGTTGGAACACACCCTCCGGTTACCCTTCTTATGAAAGGGGTTCACCACCCTGGTCTGCCAGTCCAGAGGCACTGTCCCTGACTGCCATGCCATGATAGCCCGACAACATCCAGATATTTGAGGTACTCAGGGCGGATCTCATCCACCCCTGAAGCCCTGCCACCATGGAGCTTTTTAACCACGTCGGTGACTTCAAGCTGGGTGATGAAAAAGTCCAACCCCAAGTCCCCAGCCCCTGCTTCCACCAGGGAATGCGTGACAGCAGGATTGAGGAGATCCTCGAAGCACTCCTTCCACCGCCCGATAATGTCCCCAGTCAAGAACAGCAGCTCCCCACCCATACTGTAAACAGTGTTGGCGAAGCACTGCCTCCCCCTCCTTAGGCGCCGGACGGTTTACCAGAATCGCTTCGAGGCCAACCAGTAGTCCTTTTCCATGGCCTCACTGAACTCCTCCCAGGCCCGAGGTTTTGTCTCTGCCACAGCCCGGGCTGTGGCACGTGGCACGCTCAGCCTCAAAGTACTCGTCAGCCGCCTTAGGAGTCCCACAAGCCAACCACAGCCGATGGGACTCCTTCTTCAGCATGACAGCATCCCTTACTACCGGTGTACACCACTGGGTTCGGGGATTGCCACCGCAGACCTTACGGCCACAGCTATGGGCAGCAGCATCGACAATAGATGCGGAGAACATGGTCCACTCGGACTCTATGTCTCCAACATCCCCCGGAATCTGGTCGAAGCTTTCCCGGATGTGAGAGTTGAATACATCCCTGGCCGAGGGCTCTGCCAAATGTTCCCAGCAGACCCTCACTATGCGCTTGGGCCTGCAAAGTCTGTCCGGCTTTCTCCTCATCCAGCGGATCCAACTCACCATCAGGTGGTGATCAGTGGACAGCTCATTGGGCCGCCGAGATCTCCACCTTCGTCTGCTGCCCAATCCTCTTTGGACCAGGCCCTCATGATTCCCCCTGCAGGTGGTGGGCCCACTGGGGGATGGCCTCGCATCTCTCGTTTGGGCTTGTCCTGGCCAGGTCCCGCGAGGAGCAACCCAGCCACCAGGTGCTCTCTGACAAGTCCTGACCCCAGGCCTGGCTCCAGGGTGGGACCGTACAGCCGTACCGGGCGACGTCACGTGCCTCGATTTTGTGGTCCTCATGAAGGTGTCTTGAAGGTGTCTTGAACCACTCTTTGTCTGACCCGTCACCTAGAGCCTGTTTGCCATGGGCGACCCTACCAGGGGTATTTAAGCACCAGACAACATAGCCTACAATGCTGCTTGTAGCTTTATTTTAGTTTATTTTCTTTGCAATTTTAATTGTGTGTGGTATTACTGGAACAGATCTGATCCCATAATCAGTGTGGATTAGAGAAAGTGTGCATGTAATTGTTCTGCACCCAGTTCCTTGTTTTTTAAATGCATTGAATTTGTTTGTTAAATCATCATTTCACCTTGGAAAAAGAACAGTTGAAAGCCCAAAATTAATATGACATGTACCTCCATGATGAGTATATGTCAATTCATACCAATATTGTTTGTGTTCTAATTATGCTGAATACCTTAGACAAATTATGAAATAAAGTCCTAATTCCGACTTTTGAAGGCTGGGATGCCTATTCAGAAATTAAATTAAAGTGTTGAACTGCCATCACATTTATAATGAACAGTGCATTTTGTAAAAGAAGAGGAGCTGGGGCATTTTCTTGAAAAAATTAAAATTGAAGATTTTTTGATGACCCAATATTTTTCCGTCGTGAAATATGATCAGAAATCTGAAAAAAAAACAACTTTCATACACAGACAACATGGGAAGCATATAATTTTCCATCATCTTATTAACCCCTCTAAAGGGTCTTTTACTGGTAAAGGTATTGTGGCGATTACTGTCTATGGGCAGATAATTTTCTGAAGGGAGACTATTCTCAGTTAAAGCTCACTGGTGGGTGATGTCTGTATGAATTATACCTTCCATAAAACTGTAATAGGAAGGACAATCAGCAGCTTGTATCTGTGCACTCTTGCAGAGTATTTACCTTTTTATGTGGGTGTAAATCTGACATGATGTGCCAAGGACAAGCCTCTTGCCAGATATCCTGCATTTTTATACTGGCTCAAAGAGCAATTTACAGTGAAAACACCCATCAGAAACACAAAGACCTGGGTCAATCAGGGTCAGTCAGGATGCTTCTGAGGCTTTTGACAAGCATTTTATAAAAAAAAAAGTTTAAATTTACAGATATCACATTAACCTTTATTTTTAATGTAATTTTTGAACTGACCTAACAGGTATGTAAGTGTATTGTATTTCATACAGTCAGCAGCGATTACAGAGAAAGTTCAGTGTGTAAATAATGAAAAGCAAAACGGTTGCTGGTTGTTGGACCTGCATGTAGAAAGGGCAGGATGAATGGCAGACTGCTGATCTAAGAAGTGCAAGGACTGAACATAGATAAATATTGTCATTTTACGCATGAATGGAAAGCACATGTGCAAACTTTTGTTCCATGACTGTTTATAATAAAATAAATACCAAAGAAACTGATGTTTTAGTGCAAAGGCATAATCATTTTGAAAAAGCCAACTTTTACTCCATCTCTCCATCCATCAATAATCTATACCCACTTGTTCTTGCAGGGTGGTGGAAGGACTAGTGCCTATCTCCAGCAGGTCATTGAGTGAGAGGCAGGGTACACCCTGGACAGGTTGCCAGTCCATTACAGAGCAACACCTGGTATGTTAAAAAATAACAAGTAGCAAGCTGTTAGCTGTCTTCAAGGTAGGCACAGAAGTCCCTAACTGGTCCCAAAAAATAAAATCATAATAATAAATAAATAACAATGAATACGCTAATAATACTTTTGTTACTAAGTACTGGGAGAAAAGGCTAATCAGATATGCTTGCCTGTGGTCACTAGAGGGAGTTTGTCTACTCGGATGGTACTCTGAATACCTTTCACCCTAAACTGAAATCCAATGCACCTTTTCTTCACATCCCAGGTCATTCCAGCTGGCCTCATGACGGTTAGGAGATAGAGATGTGGCTGGTCCTATGACCAGCTCCACAGAATGTGGCTGGTCATAGGTTTGTGAAACATGCCATTTCTTAGGCCTGGATTTTTTTGCCATTTTCTGGTCAGCAGCTGAAAAGGATAATCTCGACTCACAGACTTTGGTACAGTTTGGCTCAGGAGGTTCTAGTGTTAGAAGAAATAAATGTGGACTGAGGTAGCTGTACGGAGCTGGAAAGGCTTTGAGACTCTTCGCTGTTTGATTAAATCAGCAAAAACATGAAAACACAGGAGATCGTCTGAAGTTAACAATAACAATGACAGTTTCGCGACTATATTGAAAAATTATTGACATATTGATCCAAATGGACAATGTGGATTCACTTTCAACTGTTCATCTAGGGTGAGTAAACCTGATATTGTTTTATTTTTATTTTAGTTTATCTGTGTTTGATGTGGTGTCTGGTTGAACCTGTTTTCACTTTCCAAGGCTTGCGTCATGATCCCAGTATTAAGGAACTGTGTGACAACCAAGTCAAGTCAAGTCAAGTCAAGTTTATTTATGTAGGGTTTTCAGCAACAAGGCACTCAAGGCGCTGTACATAAGGAAAAACATTACAATGATACAGAAAATCCAACAACAGAGGTAATAAAAAACATTAAAGAGAATAGAATGATGGATAAGAAAACGAAAGGAAAATTGGACTGAAAACTTAACTAAACATATTCAATAGCCACTCTAAACAAATACATTTTGAATCTTGATTTAAAGCAACTCAGGGTTTCAGCTATCCTCATTTGCGTTAAAATCAAGCCCAGTTTATCTCTCAGTGTTTTTCTAGAAAGCTTATGAATCTTGTGTTCATGTTTTTTGACTTACTTCACCAAGTTAATTTCCTGTGATCTCTGTCTCTAAGGTTGAAGATTCCTCACTGCTCTCCATGTCAACCCTAACAACTACTACAAAGATACCCTATGACAGATATCCTCCAAAGGATCACCACCGAACATCCAAAGCAGGTCCTTTGTTTAGCAGTCTCTGTCTGCCCTCTGTTCAGCCTCCACCTGGATCTCAAGCCTTTGGAGCTCCATTTCGCAAACTGCCACCAGAATCATCTGCTCCTCTGAGTCTCTGTCGTCCTCCTGTGCACAAGTAATATGACAGAATCATCAGGCCAGTCTGACCCAGCAGAATCATTAAGCACTGCCTCCTCTGAACAAAATACCCCGATCGCTAAATATGAAGCAATGTTACAATCTTTATGTGAAAGGACAGCAAAATGTCTCTTAGGATTTGGCACTCTCACCGCTGTGGCCCGGGTTCGATTCCCGGTCAGGGAACCAAATTTAGATGCAGCCTTTTGCAGAAACATATGCAAAGTTATTTCCTCTACTTTCGACAGTGTCAGTGCTGTTCCTGCAGAGGTTTTTAAAGCCTCTGTTTCTCCAAATTCTTATTATTCTTTTTTATCATATTTTATTTTATTGGGGACTTTATTTAATTTTTTTAATAAAGTAAGTCCTTATTACATTTAAAAATGAGATCACTATTTTTGGTAGTTGCTATTAATTTAAATAGTGCTTGGTTTAGTTCTTATTAAAAATAAAAAATAAAACTCACTCACTGATGAACACAAAAAATGAAGGACATATTATATCTTAGTTTGTCTCACCCAGTTTTATAGATACACCGTACAGTTTCAGTCAGCTTTGTATTTAGTTCAAGTAACTAAAGTTTGTTTCAATTAACTCAAGTTTTCTCTATTTCAGTCCAGTCCAGTAATTCTGTTAAGGTTTATTTCATCTTGTGTTAAGTTTGAGTCTAATTCAATCATTTTGAACCTGACTGGAAAAAGTCTAAACATCTGTTAAAATCTTTTTGTTTTACCATAGAGAACTGACCTAATATTATTATGGTACTGTTCAGGACTCTAATTTTTACATAACATGAAACAGACATTTATTTCACAAAAACAGAAAGTCAAACACAGACATTTGGCCACATGAAAGTTTAAATACCCTGTTTGTAAAAGAATTGTGAAAAATTGAAGATGGGTCTATGAACTTTCTTATGGTTATCAGTATTTTCAATACAGGTAGAACCTTTGCCATCTTTATATGATTTTTCGGAAAAGATTCTGGAAACCTTATTAAGATATAAGTTTGGCAATGATCATCAGAACATCAGACCTTTATTAGCGCTTTTAAAGTCCCTCAAAGATGCATCACAATGAAATCAGTCATTCCCATTCACACACATTCACACACTACTTACTTATTTTTCTGTCAGAGTAATTTTATTTGCAAAAATTTGAACATAATTGGACTTCTATTATTCTTAAAATGCACATTGTTTCCTCATAACCCCTTTTGTTTCCACTAGGTCTGTTTTGGACGCTTAAATTCTTTTTTTTTTTATTCACCAAGAATCAATAAGGTGGTCTTAGTGGGGTCCACCTTAAAGGTGTTGTTCTCCTGGATGAGCATCACCTGTTGAAAAACTTTCATCATTGTTTGTTTCACATATTCAATCAGATCTTTATATTATATCAGTAGGTGAAGTTAGTATCTCATGTAGACTGACATATACTGTTGCATTTGGAGAAGATCTCAGATTAAATAAACATAGTTAGAGCTTCAATCCAAGTTCATTTTGTGTCTGCAGACTTTAGCCAATTTCTCTTTTTTTATACATAAAGAGCAAGATTCAAAACATTTTCAAAAGGCAGATTGTGGCAGAATGTAGACAAAACTGCTTATTGATTGACAAAATAACATTCAAGCACACAATCACCATATTAAAGGCTCTACTTCTAGAGAATCACTACACTTGTGGGGGCCAGTTTTGGCCCGCGGACCTTGAGTTTGACACATGCAGGGTAGTGTTACAATCTTTATCAGAGCTCTCAGCAGAGACAGGCTTCTGCTGTTTGCAGAAGTGTTATCTTTGTTTTGAGACAGCTGCATCTCTGTGTCAATGTCGTTTCACAGAGCTGAAATTTAACTTCTCTCAAAGAGGAAAAATCAAGAATGCACACAATCTGAGCCAAATATGGAATTATTGTTTCATGCAACATATAAACAAACATTCATTCCAACAAAACAAAGACAAAACATCAAAGACAGACAAATAGCCAAATTTGAAACTTCAAGAATTCAAAGAAATTTTTAACAATCTCTTTTCAGAATATGTTTTCTCAGCCATATCGTTTAATGCTGTAATTGATCAATTTTGTTATAACAATCTTCGGGATCCTTTTTTAGATGAGTGCACAAACTATTTAGAAGCACAGCAACAGTTTTCTCTTAAATGAATCCAAATTCTCTGATGCTGAAACCTTTTGCCAATTCTTTGTACTGTAACTCTGTAATAATAATAACTACAATTCTGAGGGTTATTGTCATAATTCTCTTTTTGTTTTGCTCAATTTGATCGCAGCTGCATTCAAGAATGTCTCCGCTCAGGTTAAATGCAAAGAGGTATTTTAAGCCGGCGTTGACAATTTTTTACGGTATACCCAAACAAAACAAAAACTGCAATGTTTGACTTAATCAGAAATTAAGATAAGAAGCTTGACTCCAAACTGGACTTTTTTCCACTTAGTGTTTCAAAAGGAAGACATATAATTTTCCTTAATTTGGCTATTTAAATTTTGAAAGTTGGGGAGAAAATTATTACTCCCCTCTTTAATAATCCAAATGCTGATAAATGTTCCAATATTTTATCTCTTAGTAATCTGAAATTACCTTGTGTACCTTTGTACTCCTAGGTATTCTTTTAATCTTTAAACCCTAAGAAATCAAACAAGGAGACTGGAATTTGGGCCGATCATCCTCTTTATTATTGAGAGCCTTTATTTCTGTTCTTTTCCTAAAATGAAGTATTTTCTTCATTCCGTTATACAAATCCTAACCTTGGTTCCAAAACAAAACTCTTCAACCCCAATCTGTGTCCCCCAGAGTAGAAATTTTGAGTATTATTGCATTTCAAAACCACCAAATGACTGGAAAACCCTCATTGTCTTAGATCTATTTTAATAGGTAATCGGTCTACCTTTAATTAAATATTATAGTTTTATGGACCCAAAATCTATGGCTTGAGGGCTTCAGGAGTCCAGGAACCAAAGGTTGAGTACTACTGCATTGAACAATGGTGTTAACTTTCTGCAGAGATTGAAGGATTGGCTAAATATATTATTTCTGCTTGGACAATAATCAGATTTAAAAATCACTAGTTCACAGCTCCTAATTTACCTCAGATCATATTTGCTCCTAACCCAGTTCATAAGAAGCTTCAGACAAACATTATGCTAAAAAACAAAAAACAAACAAAAAACACAGATCTGTTTTAAAATAAAGAAAAAGCATGCTTAAAAAACTTGGTACTGTGGTGGAAAATAACTCCACAGTTCTGAAGGCCTTTTTCTATGCAGTCTTTTAGGAAACATGAGTTTATGTTTTATGCAACTTCTATCTATTTTTGGAGTGCACTAAATGCGCTCCAGTTTCTAACTAGTCTTGCTGAATTATCCTATTCAGCTCATAGGTTATCATGCTGGTCTTGTTACAAATGTTATTTATAACTCACACTCACACACTGACTGTCACTGATCTCACAGGCCCACAGCCTGCTCATAGCTTCACGGGACATTTGACTATGTGTTTTTAAGTTTTACCACATCTGTAATCTGGTTTCATTGAGACAGAACTCAAATAAAACACAGCATTCAAACCTTTGTGTTTTTTGCCCGGTCTTAGCTTTCTGACTCCAGAATACAATGCACAACTTGGGGACTTCTAAGGGACTTCAACCCAGCAAAATCATGAATTCTCGTCAGAAAACATATGGAGTTGCCAAACTCAGAAAACAGAATTTGTAGTATCTTCCAACTACGGGACTCTAACCCTTATTTTACTGAAACAGAATTTGTAGTATCTTCCAACTACGGGACTCTAACCCTTATTTTACTGAAATGCATTACTTTACACGTGTTAAATTTAGCAGAACATTTCACTTACTCAGACCTCTGACACCAAGAATTTAGGCCTATCGACAATGCCAAAAGTGCAGAGTTCATTTAAACAGGTTTCTGCTTACCTCGTAAGAAGTGCGGGGGTACCCCGGTGTCAGAGTCTTTTAGTGAAGTTCTGATTTAGCCGAAAGTCCTCGCTTTTCCCAAATCACGTCGGGGTCACCAAAATTGTTGGAGTTAACCCTAAACTCCTGCATGCTCATTTGTTTGGTAAAGCTAAGACCTCCTATACTGTTATTAATAAAAAACAAAGTAATAAAAGAAACACGGAGACTGCAGTCTTTAGATGCCTGTACAGGGAGAAGATCGTCCGAATCCTTCTGAAACTTCCGAAACTTCTGATTACTTCCCCAAGAACAGCAGTCTTTATTCAAAAGCCAGGCGTATTGTACATGAAAAAACATACATTTTAATCGACTGTCTGATTTCATATCTGAAGCTGTCTGACACCCATTCAGCTGACTTTTTGACACTTCCCGTTGTTGTGGAATTTTCTTATCAAAGTGGGTAGAAGTTCACTCATAACAAGAGAAAATCCGGACTTTGTCTTATAAGTTTTATTCAAAGGCATTCAGCGTTTGAATGACTCTGTCACCAAGCAAGTCAGTTGAACAGAGCCCCAATCAACATTTACACACAGTATTTATACCAGAACATGACAGTGTTATCTCAACTGCAAAGAGTCTGTGTTTTATGACCCAAACCCTTCTTAAGTTCAAAAGTGACAAGGTTATCTAGGAACAGACCTAACTGCCCTTCTTGACATTGTCCTAAAGATAGGTCTGAACCATTAAACGTCTGACAGCTTCTTCCTCTAACACAGATGTTCTGAGGAGTAAGATAAAAAAGGTCATACACTGTGAAATGCTTACTGCAAGAATTTCCATCACACTCCCTTCTTCTGATTACAAGATAATCACAACTAAAGGAAACTTCTTCAAAACCATCACCCCTCTCAGCTAACAGATAATCCAAAGCCATTCTAGTTTGCAAACTTATAGTTCTTATAGCCTGCTGCTCCGTAGTTAGAACAGTGAAACCTTCCTCAGATAAAGCAGTAAGATTAAAAGTTAACACAAAAGGATCTGGAGCCAAAGATTCTGAAATAGTATAAGGATCAGTTCTGATAGGACATGACTCAAATTTATGTCTGTTGATTAAAGCACATAAAACAGATATAATAGCGTCGCAACCTACTGTCTTCCCAAGGAAATAAGGTGTACTTTCCTCCTGTGTAATACAAATATCTGGATCTTTAATCGGATTTCTAATACCCCGAATTCTATAAAGAGTTCCTGTAGACGCACACGTTAAATTAATCTCACTAGAAAATCTACAAGCATTTCTGCTTTCCCTTACACTATAATTCCTCACAGTTTTGATGCATCAGTTGCCACCAAACATTATCAGCATGATCATAGTAGTCAGAAAAGTGCTGAATCTCTCTTCAAATCCGCTGATGAGTATTATTAGTCAGATTAACCACACATTGTCTTTGCTGTACCTTTCCCAAAATGAAAACAAGAGTTATAAAAATACTTGCAATACCAATCATTAGCATCAGAACAAACCATCTTCCATATAGCTGCATTGTGACCTTGAAGTGGAATGTCCTTTCTTCTGGTACTGAAAGCAAACAGTTTTTCCCAAAGAAAACAAATTATAAACAACTTAAAAACAAAAACAAAAATCCTGCTGTCTCTCCTGAGTGGCTTCAAGCTGCCTGTCACCAGTCTGGTACAGGTGGGCGGTCGTAGGAAGCTCCTCTAGAAATATATTTAGAAACAGGAACTCTAACCTGCTGGAAGTTA